>NC_086365.1:17620173-17650260 GCF_036324505.1 Eleginops maclovinus
TATTTATTATGATTACATTAACTATTATTTATGATAACAAGATTTTTTTTTAATTATGACATGAATTATTATTTTTATTATTACATGGAATCATAATTTATTATGACAATTCTAATTATTATGTATTATTATAACATGAATCATTAATTATTATTATTTCATTCATTATTATGTATTATTATTATTACAATAAATAGTGTTTATTATGAATATATTAACTATTATTTATTATTATGCAATTAATGATCATTTATTAATACATGAATTATCATTAATTATTATTACATGAGTTATTATTTATTATTATTACATGAATACGTCTTGGGATTAATACTGAAACCAAACCAAGCTGATTCAAAGACATCTGTTTCACAATAAAACTTCAGTTCATTGAATCAGTCAAAAAAGGAAATAATAAATCATAATAATATTAATGTTCTCGGCACTTCCAGCCTGGGGCAGCCCTCGCCCTCCCACCCCCAGCATGAGCGCCCCCCCCCGCCGGGTCCGGCTGCGGCCCTGGCTCGTGGCCCAGGTTAGCAGCGGCCGGTTCCCCGGACTGCAGTGGCTGGACCCTGAACTGCGGCTATTCAGGGTCCCCTGGAAACATGCAACACGACACAGCCCCCCCGAGCAGGAGGACACCATTTTCAAGGTCTCCAACTGCACCTGAAAACAACACACACCTGAATACAACACTGACCTAACCAACAACCCTAACTCTATGTAAACCCTGCTCTGTGTCCCGCAGGCGTGGGCTCTGGAGACCGGGAAGTACCAGGAGGGTCTGGATGAACCGGACCCGGCGAAGTGGAAGGCGAACCTGCGCTGCGCTCTGAACAAGAGCCGCGAGTTCCAGCTGAAATACGACGGGACCAAAGAGACGCCGGTCCAACCGTACAAAATCTACGAGGTGTGTGAGCAGAGTGCCGGAGCAGGTAACACACACTCTGTAACACACACTCTGTGTACTAAAATATTACTGATACACACTCTGTGTACTACAGTATTACTGATACACACTATGTGTACTCTTTTTCTATTCTAGAAGTCAGACACTGATTTCAGGTTTTTCAGAATAAAACAGGAAGTCACAGAAACATGTTTCTCTTTAAACACACTCTCTCATTTTAGAGTCAATGTTTAATAAACACTGACCGGAAGATCTTTACTCTGACCTGTCTGTCTTACAGATTTTGTTGATGAGGACGAGGAGGAGGTGAGACCCACACACACACACACAAGCACGCACGCGCGCACGCACGCGCGCACACACACGTACGCGCACGTACACGTACACGTACACACACACACACACACACACACACACACACACTGACTCTCTGTTTCTCTTCAGATGCCCAACATGATGGAGCTCAGCCTCAGTAAGTGACCCGACTGTAAAGGAACCAGAACCCAGAGGCTCAACGGCAATCAGAACCCTAAGGTTCAACAGGAACCATAACCAAGAGTTGCTACTGGTTCTGGTTACTGAGCAGAATCATTGTGTTTATAATGTCTCCTCAGACCCCCGGATCAGCAACACCCCCTCGTTTGGACTGGTGGTCCCCATGAGTTCGGACCTCCAGGATCGGGGAAGGCTCTGTAACGGCCTGCAGGATCTGACCTCCCCCCCGCTAGAAGCCAGCAGCATGGGGGGGGTCCAGAACCACCAAACCTGCAAGTACGACCTGCTGAGCAGCGTCCCACGTGAGTCCTGGTTTCTCTGGGGGGGGGGGGGGTCTGTAGAGAGGAAGTCCTGGTTTCTCTGAGGGAGCAGATCCACCATAAACTCCTTCATGTGGTCTTTGTGTTACTGCAGTGACAGACCTTGATCTGAAGGTACAGTACCGAGGCCGGACTGCGGCGTCCCTGCTGGTTAGTAACCCTCAGGGCTGCCGGCTGTACTCGGGTCACCTTGAGCCAAGTCCTGATCAGGTAGAGCTGTTTGGGCCCATCACCCTTCAGCAGGTCCAGTTCCCCGGGACCTCTGATATCCAGAACCAGAAGCAAAAGTTTTACACCGATGCCCTGCTGGACGTCATGGACCGAGGTCTGATCCTGGAGCTCTGGGAGCAGGACATCTACGCAGTCCGGCTCTGCCAGTGCAAGGTGTTCTGGTCCGGACCCAGCAGCTCCGAACCAGGACCCCCCAACCCCCTGGAGCGCGAGAAGAAGGTCCGGGTCTTCAGCCTCAACGACTTCTTGCAAGGCAGGTTCAAGAATCCCTGAATTAGTCCAGGCCTTTACCTTCAGCTGGTCTTAAACCTGTTTCTGTCCACAGGTCTGATCCTGTTCCAGAAAGGAGAGACCCCAACCCCACCCCCCTTTGAGATATACTTCTGCTTTGGGGAGGACTGGCCTGACAAGAAACCCAAAGAGAAGAAACTGATCATTGTCCAGGTCTCTTTAAAACCTCTTTCTTTCGGGGCTCCTTCAGTCGCTCACTGACATACTAACTTAAACCACTTTTTGTGTTAACCCTGCTCTGGTCCTGCTCCTCAGGTGGTCCCAGTAGTGGCCCGGATCCTCACTGAGATGTTCTCTGGAGAACTCAGCTGGTCCACCGACAGCATCCGGCTTCAGATCTCAAACCCGGACGTGAAGGACCGGACTGTGGAGCAGTTCAAGGAGCTACAGAGGCTCCTGCAGAGCCAACACATCCAGGGGCCCTGGAACCCCACCGTGCCCTAAACCTGGACCCTCAGCATGCATTAAACCTGGATCACTAACCTCTCCTGAACCAGGGACCCCTATTCTCTCCTGTGACGTCGGATTATTTCAAAGACTGTGATGTTTGTATAAAATGTTTTAAAGTGTCTCTTTGGTCAGAATCTGATCTCAGGGTAACAGGAAGTGAACTGCTCTGGTAGTCTTCAGTTCTGTGGGGATTTTAAAGTCAGGTCCACATTTCAAGTCTGTCCAGAGACCATGTTCAGGTCTTAAGAGGAAAAGGAAGTGATGTCCACCCAGACCGCTAAATCTGTTTTGCCACACTGTAAAAGATAAAGGGCTTAATCTGCTTTACCGTCTTCAGATTAAACAGTTTTCAGATTAAACAGTTTTCAGATTAAACAGTTTTTAGATTAAACTGTCTTCAGATTAAACAGTTTTCAGATTAAACAGTTTTCAGATTAAACAGTTTTTAGATTAAACTGTCTTCAGATTAAACAGTTTTCAGATTAAACGGTTTTTAGATTAAACGGTCTTCAGATTAAACAGTTTTCAGATTAAACAGTCTTCAGATTAAACCGTTTTTAGATTAAACAGTTTTCAGATCAAACAGTTTTCAGATTAAACAGTCTTCAGATCAAACAGTCTTCAGATCAAACAGTTTTCAGATCAAACAGTTTTCAGATTAAACAGTTTTCAGATTAAACAGTTTTCAGATTAAACAGTTTTCAGATTAAACCGTTTTAGATTAAACAGTTTTCAGATCAAACAGTTTTCAGATTAAACAGTTTTAGATTAAACAGTTTTTAGATCAAACAGTTTTCAGATTAAACAGTTTTCAGATCAAACAGTTTTCAGATTAAACAGTTTTCAGATCAAACAGTTTTCAGATTAAACAGTTTTCAGATCAAACAGTTTTTAGATTAAACAGTTTTCAGATTAAACAGTTTTCAGATCAAACCGTTTTCAGATTAAACAGTTTTCAGATTAAACAGTTTTTAGATTAAACAGTTTTTAGATTAAACAGTTTTCAGATTAAACCGTTTTTAGATTAAACAGTTTTCAGATTAAACAGTTTTTAGATTAAACAGTTTTTAGATCAAACAGTTTTCAGATCAAACCGTTTTCAGATCAAACAGTTTTCAGATTAAACCGTTTTTAGATTAAACAGTTTTCAGATTAAACAGTTTTCAGATCAAACCGTTTTCAGATTAAACAGTCTTCAGATTAAACAGTTTTCAGATTAAACAGTTTTTAGATTAAACAGTTTTTAGATCAAACAGTTTTCAGATTAAACAGTTTTCAGATTAAACAGTTTTCAGATTAAACAGTTTTTAGATTAAACAGTTTTCAGATTAAACAGTTTTCAGATTAAACAGTTTTCAGATCAAACAGTTTTTAGATTAAACAGTTTTTAGATTAAACAGTTTTCAGATTAAACAGTTTTTAGATCAAACAGTTTTCAGATTAAACAATTTTTAGATTAAACCGTTTTCAGATTAAACCGTTTTCAGATTAAACAGTTTTCAGATTAAACAGTTTTTAGATTAAACAGTTTTCAGATTAAACCGTTTTTAGATTAAACCGTTTTCAGATTAAACAGTTTTCAGATTAAACAGTTTTTAGATTAAACCGTTTTCAGATCAAACAGTTTTTAGATTAAACAGTTTTCAGATTAAACAGTTTTCAGATTAAACCGTTTTCAGATGAATCCCTGTCTTGCTGCAGTATGATGACCAGTTTTACATTTCCTCAGCACAATCTCAGAAATAACTCTAAACTGAGTTTGAAGGGGACTTGATCCACAATAATCCAAACAAACTCAAATGATAGAGCATTTAATGAAGTAACCTCACACACACGGACACTCAGTAAAACAAACAGCCCCCCTCGGTTAATAACATCTCAAAGCGTCTCTCGGTTGGACGTTTTGTAAAATAATGAAAATAGTCTCCACACCAACAGGTGCTTCTTAAATACATATTCTGTGGAGGATCTTTAATGCCATCCATCCTGATCCTTTAACAACATTTTATACGTCTTTTAAATTGTTTATTTTCCTGATCACGTTACCCAGAGGAGCACTTGAATGCACCTTTCATCTGGGTTAGGGTTAAGTGGCCACGATGTGCAGCCTGCATTTAAAAATAAACGGTTGCAGTAGGGAAACAAGTAGTAAACAGTCAACAGAATGTGGGTTAGGGTTAGGAGGCAGCGTCTCCCTGGTTCAGTGTTGGACCTTGAAGGCAGCGTCTCCCTGGTTTCATGTTGGACCCTGAAGGCAGCGTCTCCCTGGTTCCGTGTTGAACCCTGAAGGCAGCATCTCCCTGGAGTTGGACCCTGAAGGCAGCGTCTCCCTGGTTTCATGTTGGACCCTGAAGGAAGCATCTCCCTGGAGTTGGACCCTGAAGGCAGCGTCTCCCTGGTTTCATGTTGGACCC
The DNA here is from genome assembly GCF_036324505.1 of Eleginops maclovinus. Classification (NCBI taxonomy): domain Eukaryota; kingdom Metazoa; phylum Chordata; class Actinopteri; order Perciformes; family Eleginopidae; genus Eleginops; species Eleginops maclovinus. Next base: position 17,625,288 of record NC_086365.1, read on the forward strand.
TGAAGGAAGCATCTCCCTGGTTTCATGTTGGACCCTGAAGGAAGCATCTCCCTGGTTCAGTGTTGAACCCTGAAGGAAGCATCTCCCTGGTTCAGTGTTGAACCCTGAAGGCAGCATCTCCCTGGTTCAGTGTTGAACCCTGAAGGCAGCATCTCCCTGGAGTTGGACCCTGAAGGCAGCGTCTCCGTTTCCGTGTTGAACCCTGAAGGCAGCATCTCCCTGGAGTTGGACCCTGAAAGCAGCGTCTCCCGGGAGTTGGACCCTGAAGGCAGCGTCTCCCTGGAGTTGGACCCTGAAGGCAGCGTCTCCCCGGAGTTGGACCCTAAAGGCAACTCTCCCTCGTCCAATGGGATGTCTCCATGTGATTTTGGATGAGGTCATACCAAACAAACGTTTATGATACTTACAGCTTCAGCAGGATCCACACATGAACAGCTCTGAATCTTAAAGTGAATACAAAGGAACGACAGTGGTGATGCTAACCGTTAGCTTCCCCGACACACAGAGACACTGAAACAGGAAGTGACACGGTGGTGTTTCAGTTGTTTTTGTTTATTGTTTACAACAAGGCTACATCACCGATGATGTCATGGTGTCAGTCTCTCCGTCTCATTACCCAGAGTTCACTCTGTCTCGCTTTGTGGAAAAACAACTAAAAGTCAACCAAAGTTAAAAAGGTCAAAGGTGACGCCAAACCTCCAGCATTACGCCTCGCAGGCCGCTGCTCGGCCAAGAGCATCATGGGAAATCTTTCGGCTCTTTGTATGGCACGGACAGAAAACATCACGACCAAAGTCCCAAAAATAAATCTTCTCTTAAAAACTGCTGCTCGCCCACTGATGAAGACCTTGAACGCATCAGTGCACACCTGACCCCGCCCACCTGTTCCGGCTGCAGGTGAGCTCAGGTGAGGTCGGTAGGGGGTGGGGGATGGGGGGGGGGGGGTGAAGGGGGGCTGTGTCCAATCAGTCCTCTCTGTCAGTCTTTCAGAGCGTTCTCCTGTTTCACATTCAAAGTCCTCCATCTTCGTCTTCATCACCTCTATCAGCTTTGTCCCTCTGGATCCTCGTCTCCGCCGTCACAGCTCTTTGCCGTCACCTCTGAATGTTGGTCAACAAAAGATTTAACCTGGAGATCAACAGAAACAAGTCATCTTAGTTACCTTCAGAGGACGTTTGCTACAGTTAGCTGTGTGTAGTTAGCTGTGTGTAGTTACCTGTGTGTAGTGAGAAGAACGCAGCTATCGGAACAGTCTAGTGAACTCTCTGATGGCCCAGCACACCTGTTTACACTCCTCCGCACTGAGGACCACAAGAAACACAAACATCATACAACACCACTTCCTGTTTAGTGTTCAGGTAAACTCAGGTGTGTTATTTTTTCAGATGATTTGTCTGAACTCGTGTGAAACCAGTTGTTCTGCATTCTGGACATAGTCCTGTCTGCACCTGACACTACACATGTCCTACTGTTCAGAAAGTCCCTAAAGGTGTCAGTAATAAAAACACCTGTACATGGTGGCGCAGACTAGGTGAGCTCACCTGGTGACCTGTTTGTGGAAGTCAGTCAGCTGTTTGTGAGTGACAGTTACTGCCCCCCCCGACGTCTCCTTAGGTAACGCCTTCAGAGCGTTTTCTAACCAGCGGCAGAACGTCTGGAACAAGAGAGTTTAGAAACAGTTCACAGGGTTATTATGCAGATCTGTAGGAGTCAGACCCCCCCGATAATATGCTCAGTCCTTATCATTAACCCCCTTAAAGCTCACTCACCGGCCGGTCGAACAGCATGACCTCCCACAGCACCTCGGCGACGTCGGGCAGGGTGTAGGGGGGGAGGCAGAAACAGCAGGAAGTCATCAACTGGGAGATCAGTTGCTGGCCGTGCTGCTCCATGGCCTGACCAATCAGCTGCTTCCTCAGCTCAAAGTCCTCCTCGTGCTGCACACAGACACACAGTACTCAGTATCTCTACACCTGAAGGTGACTCTACACCTGCTACCTGATGTTACTCACGTCGTTCGACACCCCCGTGTGGATCAGGTCTCTCATGAACTTCATAACGCTGCAGTTTGCGTCGCGGTGATCCAGAGACGCCGCCGCCACTGCACACTGGATGATGTGAACGATGATGCTGCTGCTTAGCAGCGTGACCGGACTCCTCTGCACAAACCTGACACACACACAAAAATATCAGACAAATAGATGGATGTCAGTGAGACAGGTAGACCTGAAAGTGACAGGTGGGCTCACCTGGTGGCCAGTCTGAACAGGTCGTCCACTGTGTCCGGATGGTTTCTCAGACCATTCTGCATCTCCAGCAGCTGGAAGGTCGGCATGCACAGAGCCTGGGGGGGGGGGGGGGGGCATCATCAGGAGTGTCTATAGGTGTGTGTTTACGTGGTCTACAGGTGTGTGTGTGTGTGTGTGTTTACACGTGGTCTACAGGTGTGTGTGTTTACCTGTAGCATGTCGAGCAGGCCCTGCCTGCAGCCCTCCTCCATGCCGTACTCGTCCACCAGAATGCTTCCCAGGTACAGGAAGCAGGAGTGTGGATACACCTGGTACACACTCACCATCTGGTGACAAGAGACAGCACACAGGTGTGTTAGTTCTAAAGCGTGGACAGGTGTGTTAGTTCTTAAGCGTGGACAGGTGTGTTAGTTCTTAAGCGTGGACAGGTGTGTCTCACCTGCGTGACGAGCGGCTGCAGCAGGTTAGCGGATCCCTTGCCGACACACCTCACAGCGAACCTGAGACAGCGGCAGCAGCGCTCCACGATCCTATTATCAGCCTGATGAGTGTTCAGAGTCTCTGACAACACGGGCCAGATCTACAGGTGAGAGATATCATACATACAGGTGAGATAAGTTCATAGAGGTCTGACACTATCTGATCAACATGATATGGTACTCGATAATAACAAAGCTTTGGTGTGTAGATAAAAGGACTCCGGTGGCTTCAGGTGAGCTCAGGTGTTTACCTCCTGAATGACTTTCTGACAGGGATGAGTCTGTCCGTTCTCTACGATGGGGTTTGTGTGTCTGAAAGGATAAACAACATGTTAAAGGTCTGCAGCTTCTTTAATGTATATTATGTTATAAATGTGACAACAGGTGAGCTCACCTGAAGATAACAGCCAGTCTGTCGAGCCACACGGTGGGGTCAGCTGATTTACCGTTTGTAGATTCTTCAGACAAAAGCTGAAACAAATAAACTCCAGCTTAGTTTAGATATTTTATTCAGAGTTTACCTGCAGGGGGAGGGGGACTCACCTTCTTAAGAGCCAGCACCTGAACAGCACAGAGGTCAGAGAGACACTCTGCGATCTTCTCCAAGGGAAGACGAGCCAAGACCAGAGCCGTACCTGTACAGGTAAACAAACACTGTAAAACACCCGAGGACCAGTGCTCTGAATGCGTAAATCTACAGGTTTATGATTTCACTGCACCCCCCCCCCCACCCAATCTAAGACACGAGTGGATCTGACCCTTGAGTATTTTGTCAACTTAATGTGTTGTTTAAAATAACACTTCTGCGTACAGTAGGACTGAGTGTTGCACGGCCAGCTCTACCTGTACAGGTAAATACACACACTGTGAGCTCTCAGCTGTTCACAGCTGCACCACAGGTGTTCTTACGCACCTTTGAGCAGTCCTACGGCAGCTTCGGTAGAGAGGGCGAAGGTGTCAAGGGCGCGAGCAATGTCCAGCAGTCCCTGGAAGTGTTGGGCCATGTGGTCTCTGCACACCGAGCAGATGTTGTGGATCGACTTCGCCGCCGCAGACGCCAGAGGCTGTTCCCTGAGTCCTTTCATCAGGTAGTTTAGGACGGGGTCTAACAGGAGGAGGAAACACACAAAATAAAAGTCCTTTCATCAGGACGGGGTCTAACAGGAGGAGGAAACACACAAAATAAAAGTCCTTTCATCAGGACGGGGTCTAACAGGAGGAGGAAACACACAAAATAAAAGTCCTTTCATCAGGTAGTTCAGGTCTGACTGGTTTTAAATTTAAACGGAGAACCCTTACCGAGGAACCTGGGGTTTCTGTCCACCACTTCGCTCATCTCTCCAACCAGCTCGATGCTCGTGAACCGGACCGCTATGTGCACTGTCTCAGGAAGTAAGACCACCTGCTGCAGAACCTCGGACAGTGTGGGGTTGTTTTCTCTGCAGAACCACATCCACAGATTAATCATCGTCACAGAACCACATCCAGAGATCATTCATCGTCACAGAACCACATCCAGAGATCATTCATCGTCACAGAACCACATCCAGAGATCAATCATCGTCACAGAGCCACATCCAGAGATCAATCATGGTCACAGAACCACACCCAGAGATCATTCATCGTCACAGAACCACATCCAGAGATCATTCATCGTCACAGAACCACATCTAGAGATCATTCATCGTCACAGAACCACATCCAGAGATCAATCATGGTCACAGAACCACATCCAGAGACCATTCATCGTCACAGAACCACATCCAGAGATCAATCACGGTCACAGAACCACATCCAGAGACCATTCATCGTCACAGAACCACATCCAGAGATCAATCATGGTCACAGAACCACATCCAGAGATCAATCATGGTCACAGAACCAAATCCAGAGATCATTCATCGTCACAGAACCACACCCAGAGATCAATCACCATCACAGAACCACACCCAGAGAACATTCATCGTCACAGAACCACATCCAGAGATCAATCATGGTCACAGAACCACACCCAGAGATCATTCATCGTCACAGAACCACATCCAGAGATCAATCATGGTCACAGAACCACACCCAGAGATCATTCATCGTCACAGAACCACATCCAGAGATCATTCATCGTCACAGAACCACATCCAGAGATCAATCATGGTCACAGAACCACATCCAGAGACGATTCATCGTCACAGAACCACATCCAGAGATCAATCATGGTCACAGAACCACATCCAGAGATCAATCATGGTCACAGAACCACATCCAGAGATCATTCATCGTCACAGAACCACATCCAGAGATCATTCATCGTCACAGAACCACATCCAGAGATCATTCATCGTCACAGAACCACACCCAGAGATCATTCATCGTCACAGAACCACATCCAGAGATCATTCATCGTCACAGAACCACACCCAGAGATCATTCATCGTCACAGAACCACACCCAGAGATCATTCATCGTCACAGAACCACACCCAGAGATCATTCATCATCACAGAACCACATCCAGAGATCATTCATCGTCACAGAACCACACCCAGAGATCATTCATCATCACAGAACCACACCCAGAGATCATTCATCGTCACAGAACCACACCCAGAGATCATTCATCGTCACAGAACCACACCCAGAGATCATTCATCATCACAGAACCACATCCAGAGATCAATTATCGTCACAGAACCACATCCAGAGACCATAAAGCAAAGAACTCACGGATCCACGCTCTTAGCAATCGCAGCCATGATGAACAGAACGGCCTCAGTCACCTCCCAGGACGGGTTGCCCTCTTTCAACGTTGAATACAACTGAGAAAAGAGAACATCTTTAGAGCGGGAGACACTGAACAACTTTAGAGCGGGAGACACAGAACATCTTTAGAGCGGGAGACACAGAACATCTTTAGAGCGGGAGACACAGAACATCTTTAGAGCGGGAGACACAGAACATCTTTAGAGCGGGAGACACAGAACATCTTCAGAGCGGGAGACACTGAACATCTTTAGAGCGGGAGACACAGAACATCTTTAGCGCGGGAGACACAGAACATCTTTAGAGCGGGAGACACAGAACATCTTTAGCGCGGGAGACACAGAACATCTTTAGAGTAGGAGACACTGAACATCTTTAGAGTAGGAGACACTGAACATCTTTAGCGCGGGAGACACAGAACATCTTCAGAGCGGGAGACACTGAACATCTTTAGAGCGGGAGACACAGAACATCTTTAGCGCGGGAGACACAGAACATCTTTAGAGCGGGAGACACAGAACATCTTTAGCGCGGGAGACACAGAACATCTTTAGAGTAGGAGACACTGAACATCTTTAGAGTAGGAGAAACTGAACATCTTTAGAGCGAGAGACACAGAACATCTTTAGAGTAGGAGAAACTGAACATCTTTAGAGTAGGAGACACTGAACATCTTTAGCGCGAGAGACACTGAACATCTTTAGCGCGAGAGACACTGAACATCTTTAGAGTAGGAGACACTGAACATCTTTAGAGTAGGAGAAACTGAACATCTTTAGAGTAGGAGACACTGAACATCTTTAGCGCGAGAGACACAGAACATCTTTAGAGCGGGAGACACAGAACAACTTTAGAGTAGGAGAAACTGAACATCTTTAGCGCGAGAGACACTGAACATCTTTAGAGTAGGAGAAACTGAACATCTTTAGAGCGGGAGACACAGAACATCTTTAGAGTAGGAGAAACTGAACATCTTTAGAGTAGGAGACACTGAACATCTTTAGAGTAGGAGACACTGAACATCTTTAGCGCGAGAGACACTGAACATCTTTAGCGCGAGAGACACTGAACATCTTTAGAGTAGGAGAAACTGAACATCTTTAGCGCGAGAGACACTGAACATCTTTAGCGCGAGAGACACTGAACATCTTTAGCGCGAGAGACACTGAACATCTTTAGAGTAGGAGACACTGAACATCTTTAGCGCGAGAGACACTGAACATCTTTAGCGCGAGAGACACTGAACATCTTTAGAGTAGGAGACACTGAACATCTTTAGAGTAGGAGAAACTGAACATCTTTAGCGCGAGAGAAACTGAACATCTTTAGCGCGAGAGACACTGAACATTTTTAGAGTAGGAGACACTGAACATCTTTAGCGCGAGAGACACTGAACATCTTTAGAGTAGGAGACACTGAACATCTTTAGCGCGAGAGACACTGAACATCTTTAGCGCGAGAGACACTGAACATCTTTAGAGTAGGAGAAACTGAACATCTTTAGCGCGAGAGACACAGAACAACTTTAGAGCGGGAGACACTGAACATCTTTAGAGCGGGAGACACTGAACATCTTTAGAGCGGGAGAAACTGAACATCTTTAGCGCGAGAGACGCAGAACATCTTTAGAGCGGGAGACACAGAACAACTTTAGAGCAGGAGAAACTGAACATCTTTAGCGCGACAGAAACTGAACATCTTTAGCGCGAGAGACGCAGAACATCTTTAGAGCGGGAGACACAGAACAACTTTAGAGCGGGAGACACAGAACAACTTTAGAGCGGGAGACACAGAACAACTTTAGAGCGGGAGACACAGAACAACTTTAGAGCGGGAGACACAGAACAACTTTAGAGCGGGAGACACAGAACAACTTTAGAGCGGGAGAAACTGAACAACTTTAGAGCGGGAGAAACTGAACGACTTTAGAGCGGGAGACACTGAACATCTTTAGAGTAGGAGACACAGAACAACTTTAGAGCGGGAGACACAGAACTGTTTAAGTTACCTGAGAGAAACACTCCATGGACCCAACCAGAAAAATTACGTCTTTGACAAGGTCAGAGACTCTCATCCTGAACTCTCCAAAATCGTCCGTATCCTCCGGGATCCCCTCCTGTCAGAAGCAGGAACACAGCCAGGGAATTCAGCACCCACAACAGAGAAACAGAACCAAAAACTCTGGAGTCTAATCCAGACTAAAGACATTCTCTCGACCCTGCTCAGCGTTCTTAAACAAGGAGGGGAGGATCAGAGTTGGTTCTGATGGACTCACGTGGTCTGGGTCCAGTTGACAGTGTCGGGCCAAACAGTGCAGAAGTCTCTGGATGTACGGTCTGAAGATGGTGTGAAGAGCGGCGTCATTTATTTTATACAGATGTTCTCCGAGTCGGTACCAGAAGTTAAAGGAGATCTCCACCACCTGGATCAGAACAGAAACCCAAATGTCATAACGAAGGACAGAACTGAGAATATGATGACATTTGAACCGTGAAACTGCAATTTTATTTGTGTATTTGTACCTCGTACTGAGGGTGTCCTGCACAGATCAGCAGCAGCTCCAGAGTCCGAAGGTCTCCCATCCCTTGACCAGGACTCCTTACAGTGGTCTCCAGGAAGGTCTCGCAGAGCTCGGTGAAGATCCGGCAGTAGTTTAGGACTCTGAGGAAAGAGTCAGAGTTTGTGGGGCTGACGATGGTTCAAAGCACAATCACAATCACTTTCCAGTGAGTCCTCACTTGTCCAAGTCTTCCCGAGCCACCGCCATGTGGTACGCCGTCTCCAGCGTAAGGACGCCCTGGAAGAGCTGCAGGGCCAGACCCATGTTGGTGTCCACGTTCTCGATGGCGTACAGCGCCGAGCAGACGCAGTCGGACGCCGCCTCGTGGAGGTTTGTGGAAGTTTCATCCCTCTGCTGAGAAACACAGAAACAACATGTCCGTTAGAGACAGGAACCACTGAGAATCTGAATCCGCCACAGCCTTTCTGTATGCGAGCGTCCTTCATGTACATCAAACAGGAAGCACAAGTTTCCTGGGAATCAGTACTTGTGTTACCCTTACCAGGACTTGGAAGAGGACCATGAGCAGCTGGTTCCCAGCCATGAAGTTGCTGTCCAGGACTCCCAGGTTGAACCAGCTTCCCAGACAGCGAAACACCTTGATCAGCATCTTCTCCTCCGTGCCCGCCTTCTCCACACAGGAAGTCTGAAACAAACACAGCGGAGGAGTTCGCGTGAGTCGGCCCGAGTTCATAAAGACACTGTATATAAATAAAGGGGGTCAGGGAGAGTCTGAAGACAGCTGGAGACACAGGTCCTTCTGATCCTCTGATGACGAGTTCAGAGAGATTATATTTATATGTTTTAATTACTGACCAACAGCGTGACCACGGTGCTGGAGTAGTATGCCAGGTCTTCGATGATTTCCGTCCTCCGATTGGCTCCGATCCTCAGGGAGCGGCTGTGAACCTCCTCCGGCAGAACAGTGAGGATCTCTATGAGGAAGGGCATCGAGCTGATGTCATTGTTGTACCTGGGGGGGAGGGAGGAGATAGGAACAGGTGAGTCAGAGCACACCGTCAACATCAGTGCAGGTGGACTTGCCTGTTTGTGTCCTAGTCTGTTTTGTGGTTGGGCGAATTCTTACTTTTCTATGAGCGTGTGAACACATCCCTTCCAGGAGGCCATCTGAAGAGCCAGATCTGCGATGGCTAGAGCCAGCTGAGGAATAGCAGAATAAAAACATGAGAAAAGAGACTCAGAAACACTTTGATTTACCAGATAAATAAACCTCATTTAAATTTCAGGTCATGATGAAGCCGGGTTAAAACTGTCAACACTCCCTTTCCGTTTAGTCAGTTAACATTAAGGTCAGACTTCCTCCACAGCGAAAACCAGCAGCTGATGCAACCAACTTATCACAAGATAGAAAACACTTCCTGTTACTGTAACGGTACTTCCTGTCACAAGTTAGAAAGTAATTCCTGTACAAGTGTTCTGCATTTACATGATTTAAAGTTGAGTCTTCAGGAGGGAGCGAAGGAAGTCTCTTACATAAAATAAACTTTAAAGTCTTCTGTCTGATGAACTCGTTATCTGTTACCAGTAGAGGAACTCGTTATCTGTTACCAGTAGAGGAACGCGTTATCTGTTACCAGTAGAGGAACGAGTTATCTGTTACCAGTAGAGGAACGCGTTATCTGTTACCAGTAGAGGAACGCGTTATCTGTTACCAGTAGAGGAACGAGTTATCTGTTACCAGTAGAGGAACGAGTTATCTGTTACCAGTAGAGGAACGCGTTATCTGTTACCAGTAGAGGAACGCGTTATCTGTTACCAGTAGAGGAACGCGTTATCTGTTACCAGTAGAGGAACGCGTTATCTGTTACCAGTAGAGGAACGCGTTATCTGTTACCAGTAGAGGAACGAGTTATCTGTTACCAGTAGAGGAACGCGTTATCTGTTACCAGTAGAGGAACGCGTTATCTGTTACCAGTAGAGGAACGCGTTATCTGTTACCAGTAGAGGAACGCGTTATCTGTTACCAGTAGAGGAACGCGTTATCTGTTACCAGTAGAGGAACGCGTTATCTGTTACCAGTAGAGGAACGCGTTATTACCAGTAGAGAAACTGGTTATCTGTTACCAGTAGAGGAACGCGTTATTACCAGTAGAGGAACTCGTTATCTGTTACCAGTAGAGGAACGCGTTATCTGTTACCAGTAGAGGAACGCGTTATCTGTTACCAGTAGAGGAACGCGTTATCTGTTACCAGTAGAGGAACGCGTTATTACCAGTAGAGAAACTGGTTATCTGTTACCAGTAGAGGAACGCGTTATCTGTTACCAGTAGAGGAACGCGTTATCTGTTACCAGTAGAGGAACTCGTTATCTGTTACCAGTAGAGGAACGCGTTATCTGTTACCAGTAGAGGAACTCGTTATCTGTTACCAGTAGAGGAACTCGTTATCTGTTACCAGTAGAGGAACTCGTTACCTGTTACCAGTAGAGGAACGCGTTATCTGTTACCAGTAGAGGAACGCGTTATCTGTTACCAGTAGAGGAACGCGTTATCTGTTACCAGTAGAGGAACGCGTTATTACCAGTAGAGAAACTGGTTATCTGTTACCAGTAGAGAAACTCGTTATCTGTTACCAGTAGAGGAATGCGTTATTACCAGTAGAGAAACTCGTTATCTGTTACCAGTAGAGAAACTCGTTATCTGTTACCAGTAGAGGAACGCGTTATCTGTTACCAGTAGAGGAACGCGTTATCTGTTACCAGTAGAGGAACGCGTTATCTGTTACCAGTAGAGGAACGCGTTATCTGTTACCAGTAGAGGAACGCGTTATCTGTTACCAGTAGAGGAACGCGTTATCTGTTACCAGTAGAGGAATGCGTTATTACCAGTAGAGAAACTCGTTATCTGTTACCAGTAGAGGAACGCGTTATCTGTTACCAGTAGAGGAACGCGTTATCTGTTACCAGTAGAGGAACGCGTTATCTGTTACCAGTAGAGGAACGCGTTATCTGTTACCAGTAGAGAAACTGGTTATCTGTTACCAGTAGAGGAATGCGTTATCTGTTACCAGTAGAGAAACTGGTTATCTGTTACCAGTAGAGGAACGCGTTATCTGTTACCAGTAGAGGAACGCGTTATCTGTTACCAGTAGAGGAACGCCTTATTACCAGTAGAGAAACTGGTTATCTGTTACCAGTAGAGGAACGCGTTATCTGTTACCAGTAGAGGAACGCGTTATCTGTTACCAGTAGAGGAACGCGTTATCTGTTACCAGTAGAGGAACGCGTTATCTGTTACCAGTAGAGGAAGTGGTTACCTGTGTGACAATGATGGGCGACAGGTCTTTGAGGTTCTGGATGTGGGTCAGCAGAGAGTCTCGCAGTGCATTGTGGGTCTCAGGGGGAAGCTCGTAGAAGGACGTCTGGATCTTCATCTTCATGGTCTGAGCAGCGAAGTAACACGACTCCACATCCTGCTTCAGCTGCAGCAGCTGGTCTGAGATCTCCCAGGCATACATCTGCGGGACAGGAAGTGATGTCATCACCATAAGCAGCTAAAGCCCTGTTTTACAGAAGCCTTTCAAAATAAAAGGATGGTTTTAACATTTGATACAGGATGTTCTTCTGTGCTCACCTTGTTACAAGAGTCTGACCCTGTATAAACAGAACCATGTTGTGTTTTCATTAAGCCCCGCCCCATCATTAAACATCGAACACGCTGCCTCATTAGCTCAGTCTAAGGCCCCCCCCCCTCACCTTATCTGCATAAAGCTCTCCTATTGGTAGATAAAGTTGAGACTACACTTTTAGGATTAGGGTCCAGTTGTGACTGCTTGGGATTGTATTTAATATTTCCAATAAGTCTAGAAGTCAACATCCAATGTTTTCTCTCAACAATGAATCTGCTCTATTTAAAACAGCACGACTAATACTAACGTGCAGGTACACCTCTATCTACCTGTGAAGGTACACCTCTATCTACCTGTGAAGGTACACCTCTATCTACCTGTGCAGGTACACCTCTATCTACCTGTGCAGGTACAGCTGTCTGTAAACAAATCATGTGATGTTTGATGTCGTTGTTGATATGATGATGTGTCACAGTGATGTTGGTCGCACACTAACACACAGCAGGTAGGAGTTACCTGAGTGACTAAAGATAGAAACAGGAAGTCGTTTGAGCCCCGCCCTGAAACAAACTGCCCCCCATCTTCCCCAGTAGTATCATTATTATTATTATTATTCATTAATCAACATGAGCCGTCAATACATAGATTTACAGTATATGAGATGTTAGGGGCTCTTTAGAGACCGGCCCTACCTTTACCTGTGATAATATCACTAATCCTTCATTAACCAGCAGCTGTCACGCTGTGGTTTATCACCATGTCTCTCAGAAATACGTCTACGTGTGGAAAGTCTCTCTGCGGGTTCCTAACATGTGTTTCTGAGGAGCTGCAGCCACTTTACTGCTGACATGCTAACAGAGCTAACAAGCTATCTATAGCTGTGATAACTTTACTGACTGACACCAGACATGCTAAAGGAGCTAACACGTTAGCAGGCCCGCTGAACTCTTCAGAGACCGGAACCTCGGACTGAAACACGGATCTAAACTGCAATACATCACGTTAACAAACCGCCTCCATGATGTTCCCGACAGCGGCTAACAGCTAACAGAGTGATCTTTATATACAGTCTGTGTGGTTCATTCATTTAGCTTAGCTTAGCTCTGATGCTAGCGGCTCTGAGCTGCGCACTTCGGATCCCCCGGTCTCTCTACCGGACCACAGACACCCGGTCCAATTGCTCCGTATTGACCCTCTCTCTACAGGCTTCCCCCGGTCCTCGCTACCCCCCAGTCCTCCCTGATCTGTGGATCTAACCCTACTATCCTTGTTTCCTCACGTTTTCTCCCCCCGGTGTATCTCCCCGGTTTGTCTCTCACCGATCTCTGCAGCTAACCCTCTCCCCTCCCTCTCATTTCTCCCCAGTTTCTCGCGTATCTGCCCGGTACCCAATTTCTCCCCGGACCTCTCCCCCCCGGTTATTCTCTTACCGATCTCTGCAGCTCCCCCAGCCACACGGAGGCCCTCTCTTTCCCCGCCGGGTCCGGGTCGTGGTACAGGGCCTGGACCGCCTGGAACACAAGGGTCAGGTTGGGCTTACCCTCCATGTTCTGTATCTGCCTGTTTATACAGATTTATATAAAACAGATAAAAGTATTATTATGATTCTCTCAGAACTACACGGTGACGACCGCCATCTCACAGGCTTCCCGCGTGCAACCGCTACCTCGTCCCCACAGGAAACACAGACAGGAACATTAGTTCCGCCCTGTGTTTCCCACCGGAGAGTTAACGCAGAGCTCTTAAAAAATACAGTTACTCTGGTCTGTTTATGAATTAAAAAGTATAACAGAAAGTGTATTAATGAACAAAGGGGTAGGAGTCTGCAGCCAGTCTTTACATGTGTTTATGGATTAAAAAAGACCAGAGACAGTTTATAAATCAGCAAAGGCCACTCCACATGTGTTTATGACCAGTTCCTCAAGGGAAGAAGTGTAGAAGTAGCCTACTCAGATGTTGTACTTTTAGTAAATGTAGAGTTACTCAGATCTTGCTCTTGAATAAAAGTAGAAGTACTCAGATCTTGTATTTAAGTAAAAGTAGAAGTACTCAGATCTTGTAGTAAAAGTACAAGTACTCAGATCTTGTATTTGAATAAAAGTAGAAGTATTCAGGTGTTGTAGTAAAAGTAGAAGTACACAGATCATGTACTTAAGTAAAAGTAGAAGTACTCAGATCTTGTAGTAAAAGTGGAAGTACTCAGATCTTGTATACAAGATCTGAGTACTTCCACTTTTACTCAAGTATACTTGAGTAAAAGTGGAAGTACTTAGATCTTGTATTTGAGTAAAGTAGAAGTACTCAGGTGTTGTAGTAAAAGTAGAAGTACACAGATCATGTACTTGAGTAAAGTAGAAGTACTCAGATCTTGTACTTGAGTAAAGTAGAAGTACTCAGATCTTGTACTTGAGTAAAGTAGAATTACTAAGATCATGTACTTGAGTAAAGTAGAAGTACTCAGATCTTGTACTTGAGTAAAGTATAAGTACTCAGATCTTGTACTTGAGTAAAGTAGAAGTACTCAGGTCTGGTTCTTGAGTAAAGTAGAAGTACTCAGGTGTTGTAGTAAAAGTAGAAGTACACAGATCATGTACTTGAGTAAAGTATAAGTACTCAGATATTGTACTTGAGTAAAGTATAAGTACTCAGATCTTGTACTTGAGTAAAGTAGAAGTACTCAGGTCTGGTTCTTGAGTAAAGTAGAAGTACTCAGGTGTTGTAGTAAAAGTAGAAGTACTCAGATCTTGTACTTGAGTAAAGTAGAAGTACTCAGGTCTGGTTCTTGAGTAAAGTAGAAGTACTCAGGTCTTGTACTTGAGTAAAGTAGAAGTACTCAGATCTTGTACTTGAGTAAAGTAGAAGTACTCAGATCTTGTACTTGAGTAAAGTAGAAGTACTAAGATCATGTACTTGAGTAAAGTAGAAGTACTCAGATCTTGTACTTGAGTAAAGTATAAGTACTCAGATCTTGTACTTGAGTAAAGTAGAAGTACTCAGGTCTGGTTCTTGAGTAAAGTAGAAGTACTCAGGTGTTGTAGTAAAAGTAGAAGTACACAGATCATGTACTTGAGTAAAGTATAAGTACTCAGATCTTGTACTTGAGTAAAGTATAAGTACTCAGATCTTGTACTTGAGTAAAGTAGAAGTACTCAGGTCTGGTTCTTGAGTAAAGTAGAAGTACTCAGGTGTTGTAGTAAAAGTAGAAGTACTCAGATCTTGTACTTGAGTAAAGTAGAAGTACTCAGGTCTTGTACTTGAGTAAAGTAGAAGTACTCAGGTCTTGTACTTGAGTAAAGTAGAAGTACTCAGGTCTTGTACTTGAGTAAAGTAGAAGTACTCAGGTCTTGTTCTTGAGTAAAGTAGAAGTACTCAGGTCTTGTACTTGAGTAAAGTAGAAGTACTCAGATCTTGTACTTGAGTAAAGTAGAAGTACTCAGGTCTTGTACTTGAGTAAAGTAGAAGTACTCAGATCTTGTACTTGAGTAAAGTAGAAGTACTCAGATCTTGTACTTGAGTAAAGTAGAAGTACTCAGATCTTGTACTTGAGTAAAGTAGAAGTACTCAGATCTTGTACTTGAGTAAAGTAGAAGTACTCAGATCATGTACTTGAGTAAAGTAGAAGTACTCAGATCTTGTACTTGAGTAAAGTAGAAGTACTCAGATCATGTACTTGAGTAAAGTAGAAGTACTCAGATCTTGAGTAAAGTATAAGTACTCAGATCTTGTACTTGAGTAAAGTAGAAGTACTCATATCATGTACTTGAGTAAAGTAGAAGTACTCAGATCTTGAGTAAAGTAGAAGTACTCAGATCTTGTACTTGAGTAAAGTAGAAGTACTCAGATCTTGTACTTGAGTAAAGTAGAAGTACTCAGATCTTGAGTAAAGTAGAAGTACTCAGATCTTGAGTAAAGTATAAGTACTCAGATCTTGTACTTGAGTAAAGTAGAAGTACTCAGGTCTTGTACTTGAGTAAAGTAGAAGTACTCAGATCTTGTACTTGAGTAAAGTAGAAGTACTCAGATCTTGTACTTGAGTAAAGTAGAAGTACTCAGGTCTTGTACTTGAGTAAAGTAGAAGTACTCAGGTCTTGTACTTGAGTAAAAGTAGAAGTACTCAGATCTTGTACTTGAGTAAAGTAGAAGTACTCAGGTCTTGTACTTGAGTAAAGTAGAAGTACTCAGATCTTGTACTTGAGTAAAGTAGAAGTACTCAGATCTTGTACTTGAGTAAAGTAGAAGTACTCAGGTCTTGTACTTGAGTAAAGTAGTAGTACTCAGATCTTGTACTTGAGTAAAGTAGAAGTACTCAGGTCTTGTACTTGAGTAAAGTAGAAGTACTCAGATCTTGTACTTGAGTAAAGTAGAAGTACTCAGGTCTTGTACTTGAGTAAAGTAGAAGTACTCAGGTCTTGTTCTTGAGTTAAGTAGAATTACTCAGATCTTGTACTTGAGTAAAGTAGAAGTACTCAGGTCTTGTACTTGAGTAAAGTAGAAGTACTCAGATCTTGTACTTGAGTAAAGTAGAAGTACTCAGGTCTTGTACTTGAGTAAAGTAGAAGTACTCAGGTCTTGTACTTGAGTAAAGTAGAAGTACTCAGGTCTTGTACTTGAGTAAAGTAGAAGTACTCAGGTCTTGTTCTTGAGTAAAGTAGAAGTACTCAGATCTTGTACTTGAGTAAAGTAGAAGTACCAGAGTGTAGGAATACTCTGTCACAGTGAAAGTATTCTAAATGTTCCTCCAGTGAAAGTAGAAAGTACTCTCCTCTAAATGTACTTAAAGTAGCGACAGTAAAAGTACTCATTGTCTGATTGGTCCATTTCAGAATAATATCTCTGATATGTTTTATAATGATTGATCATTAAAGTGTTCTCAGAGCTGGTAAAGGTGCAGCTAGTTGGAATGGCTTTGTATACTGCAGGGTAGCTGCTGGATTTACTGCAGGTGAACTACAGTCTGATTTAAGGGAGATTATATTTACCTTCAGTAATCCAGATCTGTAAAGTAACTAAAGCTATTAAATAAATGTAATAAAGTAAAAGTACACCATCTACCTCTGAACTGTAGAAGAGTAGAAATACACAGTAGTATTACTTGGAAATACTGAAGTAAAGTACAAGTACCTCAAAATGGTCGTTAAATTCAGTACTTAGGGTTAGTAAATGTACTTAGTTACTTGACACCTCTGTAGAGAGATACTGAGGGGGGTGTGAGGGGGTCTCTGTTCGGAATAATCAAATCTCTGTCAAAGCAGAGCCAGAGCTGAGTCCCGTCCTGACAAGTCAGACTGGTTCTGGTGAAGGTGGACCAAGACCAGACCACCGACCCAGGAGAGGTGTTGAAGATGCTGATGAATGGTTTATTAAGAAAGAAATTGAGCTCCGTTTAAAAACATCGGATCACTTGTCTGTTATACATTATCGTTTGCCAACCAGTGGTTTTAATACGACCCATCATAACCAGACTGATAGAAACACATAACCAGCATAACCAGACCAGAGGTCAGGGTTCATGCCAGAGGGTATCAACCCTGACCAGCATGTGGAGTAAAGACAACTTCTCCTTTCTCCCGTGCAGATGAAGCAGTATTTGTAAAACTTAACTAAACCTCTTGATTTGCTTCCTCAGGTTAACCCTTCGTCATTTCAGACCAGGGTTAATCAGTTTAAAGTGGTTTAAAGTGGTTCAAAGTGGTTTACAGCAGTTAAAGCAGTTAAATCAGTGGGAGCTGTGAATCTTCGGTGTAATCCGGGGATCTGACTCTGTTTGGAGGATTTACATAGTCTCCTCAGGTGAAGGGGTTAAAGGTGAATCTGAAGTCACAGACTGACAGTATAAATATACATTATACAGATCAATGTGACTTCAGACAAAGTAAACCACTTAGCCTGCTGACCTTTGTGCAGAGGTGCAAAGCAAAGACCACAGCACAGTTGAGAGGGGACGTGGATATTAATCAGAACATGAGCTATTCGCGTTACCGCCCAGTGAGACTATCCTAAAATATTGGGCATCATGATGGTTATGTGTTCACAGAAAGCTCCTCACACAGGTGAGTATGAGTGTCGTAATAGACTTAGTCTGAAAGCTGCAGAAAAGCGGCTCTCCGGAGTAAATCCCAGAGTTAGCAGGTTATCGCTGTGTTTATAAGGAGGCTGCAGACTGGAGTTAGGGTTTATCAGACTGGAGTTAGGCTTTATCAGACTGGAGTTAGGCTTTATCAGACTGGAGGGTTGGATTATCGCTGTGTTTATAAGGAGGCTGCAGAATGGAGTGAGGGTTAATCGGACTGGAGTTAGGGTTTATCGGACTGGAGGGTTGGATTATCGCTGTGTTTATAAGGAGGCTGCAGAATGGAGTGAGGGTTTATCGGACTGGAGTTAGGGTTTATCGGACTGGAGGGTTGGATTATCGCTGTGTTTATAAGGAGGCTGCAGACTGGAGTTAGGGTTTATCAGACTGGAGGGTTGGATTATCGCCGTGCTTATAAGGAGGCTGCAGACTGGAGGTGTGGTATACAGTCTCAGGTCAGGATGGGGAAACACTTCCACCTGTACGAGAACGTGTCGAACATCAGTCCCTTCGAGGGTCCTCAGTATCACCTGGCCCCCCGCTGGGCCTTCCACCTGCAGAGCGTCTTCATGGGCTTGGTCTTCCTCTCTGGGACACCTCTGAACTTCATCGTGCTCTTTGTCACGCTGCAGCACAAAAAGCTGAGGGTTCCTCTGAACTACATCCTGGTGAACGTGTCAGCTGCCGGCTTCATCTTCGTCACCTTCTCCGTCAGCCAGGTGTTCATCGCTAGCACCAGAGGCTACTTCTTCCTGGGACACACCATGTGCAGCCTGGAGTCCGCCATGGGCTCCATCGCAGGTACGTTGCATTATTTAAATCACTAAATAAGAGAATAAATCATCGTCGTGTTTCTTCACCTGTCAGGATTTTAATATTAAAGATTCTGAAGTCACAGGAAATATTCAAATAAAATGTGATTATTATTATTATCATTATTTATCTTTTCAGAAATTATAATAAGACATCTTTTGAAAGCTTTTTCTGAAGCTATAATGAACTTCTGTTCCAGGACTGTGAAAAGCTCTAGTTATATTATCGTTCACATCATTCTGACTTCAGGGCTGGTGACGGCCTGGTCTCTGGCGCTCTTGTCTCTGGAGAGGTACCTGGTAGTCTGTAAGCCTCTGGGGCTCTTCACGTTCAGCAGTGGCCACGCTCTGGTTGGGGTCGCCTTCACCTGGGTCATGGGGGTCGGCTGTGCCATCCCACCTTTTTTCGGCTGGAGCAGGTAGGGGACAGGGTCTGATCACAGGTGATCTAAGGTATATCTCAGGCGATCTCAGGTGAGTTCAGGTGATCTAAGGTGATCTCAGGTGATCTAAGGTATATCTTAGGTGATCTCAGGTGAGTTCAAGTGATCTAAGGTGATCTCAGGTGATCTAAGGTATATCTCAGGTGAGTTCAGGTGATCTTAGGTGTTGTCAGGTGATCTCAGGTGATCTCAGGTATATCTCAGGGGGTCTCAGGTGATCCCAGGTGAGTTCAGGTGATCTACGGTGATCTCAGGTGATCTCAGGTATATCTCAGGGGGTCTCAGGTGATCCCAGGTGAGTTCAGGTGATCTAAGGTATTTCTCAGGTGAGTTCAGGTGATCTAACGTATATCTCAGGTGAGTTCAGGTGATCTCAGGTGATTTTAGGTGTTGTCGGGTGATCTCAAGTGATCTCAGTTCTTCTCAGATGGTATTTGTCTTACTTGGTTCTGGTCTCAGGTACATCCCTGAAGGCCTTGGCTGCTCCTGTGGTCCAGACTGGTACACTCACAATGAGGAGTTTCACTGCAGCAGCTACACCAACTTCTTGATGGTGACCTGCTTCATTGCCCCGCTCAGCATCATCATCTTCTCCTACACCCAGCTGCTGATGACCCTCAGAGCCGTGAGTCCTCCACCCATCTATACCTCTGTAGATCTATACATCTGTAGATGTATACATCTAAACACCCATACATCTACACATACATCAGCTGCTGAGGAACCTCAGAGCCGTGAATCCCACCTGACCTTGGTCTCTATGCACCCATCCATCAGTCAGCGGTGGGGTTCATGAGTAGCTGTGGATATATTTCAGTGTTGTTTCTTGTTTCTTGTTGTTGTTGTTTCAGGTGGCGGCCCAGCAGGCGGAGTCTGTCTCCACCCAGAAGGCGGAGAAGGAGGTCTCCAGGATGATCGTGGTGATGGTGGGATCCTTCCTCGTGTGTTACGGTCCCTACGCCGTCGCTGCCCTTTACTTCGCCTACTCCACCGACCAGGACAAAGACTACAGACTGGTTACCATCCCGGCCCTGTTCTCCAAGAGTTCCTGCGTCTACAACCCTCTGATCTACGCCTTCATGAACAAACAGGTGAGACCGACCGGAGAGAGACAGACAGGTGAGAGACAGACAGTGGAGGGACAGACAGGAGAGAGACGGAATGGTAATACAGACAGGAGAGAGACAGACAGGTGAGACACAGACAGGTAAGTGAGAGACAGAGGATACAGACAGGAGAGAGACAGACAGTTGAGACACAGACAGGTAAGAGACAGACAGGGGACCAGGATGTTGATGTATCTTCTTCTCTCCTTAGTTTAAAGGCTGCATCATGGAGACAGTGTTTGGGAAGAAGACGGAGGACTGCTCCAGAGTCTCTTCAAAGACCGAGGTGTCCTCAATGTCTTAACGAGGACACCATGAAGACTGATTAAAGGATGATTTGTGATGAAACATGTAAATATAACTAAATAAATGAAATATAAAACACAGTCTCTGCTCCAATCTTAATAAAAACTCATCCACCTTGTGACGGGGTTCTTTATTATCCCTCCACAAACATTGGCGTAGTCGGAAAAAGTTGAGCTCAAATGATTTATTTACAAAGAAAGAAAAACATATACTGGTTTGAAAAACAATGTTGACAAATTATAAATCAGAGTTGTCTAAAAATTGCCTCCATAACCTGGAGCTGTTGCCTTCTCTGTAACCAAAATCAGAATCCCGTTCAGTGCCAAGACAGTCCCTTATATACACGCATAGCCCCTCCCAGTAGGCTTGTCGCTCAATTGGTCAACAATTAATTGCTTCCGAATAGTGCATTATCTGCTTGTTGACTTCCTCATAGATCATAACATATTTGACATATTTTCCGACTCTCACCTCCTAAATAAACTGGTTAATTATCTCAGAGATTTAAGATACATCACTATTAAACTTAAAAGAAAGGATAATTCCATGCATCGTTAAATCATATTCAAACAACGGAAGTGATGCGCCCCTATCTTTTCAGAACACTCCCTCGTTGGGGAGATGGCGAAAACGGCTGCTCGCCACCTGTCCTCGTAAGTATAGCGAATCATAGTGTGAATGCATGTACAGAGCTCAGCGTAAATGAGTACACCTCCTTCCAAAAGTAACATTTTAAACAATATCTCAATGACCACAAAAACAATTTCCAAAATGTTGACCAGACCAAGTTTATTATAACGTGTTTAACTTCTAACATGAAGTAAGGTTAATCATATATCTTAGATTACACATGTTTCACTATTACTCAAATAAGAGCGATGCAGAATGAGTACAGCCCACAACACAAACTACTACATCTAGTACTGTGTTCGGCCTCCATGATTTTTAATGACGGCTCCAAGTCTTCTAGGCATGGAAAGAACAAGTTGGAAACATGTTGCTGCATCAATCTTTTTCCACTCTTCAAGAATGACCTCTTTTAGAGACCGGATGCTGGATGCAGCGTGATGCTCAACTTGTCTCTTCAGAATTCCCCATAGCTGTTCAATTGGGTTCAGATCAGGAGACATACTTGGCTACTGATTCCCTTTCACCCTGTTCTTCTTCAGAAATCCAACAGTGGCCTTAGATGTGTGTTTAGGATCATTGTCATGTTGGAAAAGTGCACGACGACCAAGGGCACGGAGTGATGGTAGCATCTTTCAGTATCGAGCAGCACATCTGTGAATTCATGATGCCATCAATGAAACGCAGCTCCCCGACTCCAGCAGCACTCATGCAGCCCCACACAAGGACACTGCCACCATGTTTCACTGTAGGCGCCATGCATGTCTCTTTGTATTCCTCACCTTTGCGACGCCATGCAGTTTTGAAACCATCAGTTCCGAAAACATTTGTCTTGGTCTCGTTGCTCCAGAGTACAGAGTCCCAGTAGTCTTCCTCTTTGTCAGCATGGGCCCTGGCAAACTCCAGGCGGGCTTTTTTGTGCCTGGACTTTAGGAGAGGCTTCGTGGACGGCACCATGCATGCCATTCCTCTGCAGTGTACGCCGTATTGTGTCACGGGAAATAGTCCCCCCACTTTGGCTTTCTACTTCCTTAGATAACTGCAGTGAACTTGCATGAAGATTTTCTTCCACCCTTCTCATCAGAAGATGCTCCTGTCGAGGTGTTAACTTCCGTGGAGGACCTGCACGTCTCTGTGAGATGGTTGCAGCTGCATCTTCTTTAAGTGTTCGTCCCACTTCTGCTCCAGTATTCTGACTCATAGGTAAAGCTGTGCTGATGTTCTTGAAGCCTTGACCTTTGCGGTGTAAAGACATGATTTTGTTTCTCAGGGTTGTGACATTTCTCTTCCATGTGGTGCTAACCACATGAAATGGGAAGGGGTTTTCTTTAAGTAACACCCTTTTATAGTCAGCTGTCTGCTGGACACCTGTATAATGAATCATTAGACTCACCTGTGGTTGATTATTGTTAAATTAGACATTTGTAGTCTAAAATGTAGCTTTGCTCCAGAGACTTTCAGTGGGGTGTACTCCTTTTTGCATCACTCTTATTTGAGTAAAAGTGAAACGTGTAAAAAAAGTTATATTATTAACATCACTTTCATGTTAAACACATTAAACTTGCTGTTGTCAACATTTTGGAAAGTGTTTTCGTGTTCATTGAGATATTGTTTAAAATGTTGGTTTTCCAAGGGGGGGGTGTACTCATTTACGCGGAGCACTGTAGATATAACTGTAGACGAACAAGCCTGCACTCATGGTCGCGCTACAGAAACAGGAGCGGAAAAGGGATGTTAAGTGGAGTTGTAGCCATGATTTACTGACTAACGAAAGGGAGCAGGAAATGTTTGGTCTGTGTGTGTGTGTGTGTGTGTGTGTGTGTGTGTGTGTGTGTATATGTGCCGCCCACTGTCAGTGGCAGAGTGGGTCACTCCGTGATCCACTCCGCCACACACCTTTCAGAGGTCCCTCAGAAACACCAACACCGTATGTGAGAAGAAAGACTTTATTGATAGAAATCAGAACATATCTGGGTTCTTTAGTTTTACAGATCATCCAACCTCTATCACCTGAACTCTGGACTAGGTGAACGGAGATATCCAATCTGGACAGAACATACACATCCACGGAGATGGCAATATCCGAAAAACAGCAAACATTAGAAATCTATTCATCCCCAAGTTTTTAGTTCCGCCAGTTTTCTAAAGGAGTCCGGTGTGTTTTTCGGGTTAGGGTTAGGGTTAATCCTGTCGCCGGGAACCCAATACAGGGTTAGGGTTGTGCTTTGTTATGTAATAATACTAGCTGTTGTATTTATATAGCTACTATATACGACTGATGCCGCGACGTTTCGGTATTATGTTGAACTTCTTCAGGCTAGCATGCTCTGGGGATTCCAGAGGCTGCAGGCTCCTTTATATAGGAAAATGGGAGGGGTCAGTCTCCTTGCTTCTCTCCTCCCACGAATATCTCCGGTATTTAACGGTAAATAGGTCACTGTCTTTCAGGTAACAAATTAACCCTAACCCGGAAGGTCGTAGCTGCCTGGGGACAACGTCCACACCCCCATTTTGCGTCCATTGCGCATCCAGCAGTGCCATCCCCGAATCTCTACGACGTCCGGAAGTGTGTCCGCTGCGTGTGTCCGCTGCGTGTGTCTGCTATGCCCAGATTCTGAAGTGCTCCTGGGCGAATAACTGCCGACCGGAAGGTCGCAGCTGCCAGGGGCCAACGTGTAGTAGGGATTCCGCATTTTTCAGCGCCATCCCCGAGCGTCTAGGACGTCGGGAAGGGTCCTTTCCGGCCCACGTGCAGAAGTGTGGCGGGCGCCAGCATTGTATGCGGGCTTTGGTGGGAAATTTGCCAAAGTGCTGAGTCCAAAAATGTGCCCGGGGGACATGATAGGAGCGCGTTTTGGGCCATTTGGAGTTTATTGGGTTATGTTCTGCGAGCACTTTTTCCGACGGGATGTTAGGGTTAAGGTTAGGTTTGGGTTTGGGTTGTGGGTAGGAGGTCAGGATTGTGAGTTGGTGGCACTGGCCTACAGATCTGTGGGTGAACACTATGTGACTGTATTTAACTGATAGGGTGATGGAGAGGGAGAGAAATCTACGTCACTCTGTGCGAGTGATTCAGGGGACCATTCCTCAGTGCCCGAGGGAGAGGGAGAGGGACGTTCCACAGGTGAGTAGGCCCCCACTGGAGGACGGCCGGGCCGCATGATCCCAAAAGACTGGACCAGAGAGGGTTCAGATCGGGTCTGTGTGTCGGTCTGGTTGACCTTACCAGTCCCTTTCATCATGGACCCTCCCTGTGTTTTTGTGCAGTCCAGAGGGGCCCGCTGCCCAGCCCAATCCGACCGGGAACCAGTGTCACCTGCAGGGGAAATACAGAGGGGAGGAATGTTAGTAGTTGTGGTGGGACGTTTGAAATAAGGATGGGTGCTACGGGGCTGCGAGGGGGGTGACTTGGGCTTAGCTTCAATGGGTGGGGGTGAGGGAAAAGGGAATCTGGTGTAAGCCTGCTTAGGCTTTAACCGTAGAACTGGGAGGGGCAGGAGGAGAGCTCTCCGTTGTTGCAGAGACTTTCGGGGGCGTGTTGGAGGGGAAAGTTTGGGGTTAGGATGGGGGAAGAAGTTAGGGTTAGGGTTAAGGTTGGGAGTGGGATACATACCCTGGTTTGGGTGGGGGAGGGGTTAGGGTCAGGTATGGGCGTAGGATACAAGACCTGGTTCAGGTGGGGGGACGAAGGGGGGGAGGTTCAAGGTTAGGATTAGGGGTGGGTCCTTCGGAGATGGGGTTGGGTCAGAGGTTAGGCTTAGGGTGTGGGGAGAGGGGGGTGGGTTCTTCTGAAATGGGGAAAAGTGAATTGGGTGTTCTTTGTTTGGTCCTGTCAGGGGGTGGGGAGGAAGCAGAAGAGTTAGAGGCAGAGGTCTCCATTCCAAATACATGTTGTACAGTGTGCAGTGTGGGTTAGGGTTAGGGTTAGGGTTAGGTTTAGGTAAGAGCGCGGCGCTCATAAATGAGCGCCCCGAGGG
>NC_086366.1:0-7500 GCF_036324505.1 Eleginops maclovinus
TATCGAGTGAAACACGCCCCCTTCTCCGTCCGTTCCCCACCACACACACATTCACATTTGTTCAGTCAGTCATTGTACGACATTCATTTGACTAGGCTAAGCCTTTAATAAACTAGCAGAATGCCGAGGTACTCGGTAGCATAACGTTAGCGAAGTTAAACCGCCTTCATAGCGAAAACAGCTGTCATAGTTAACATTAAATCTCATTAAATGTTACCAAGAACTGTTAATGTTAAAGTTTGAAATCCTTCACGTACACGGCTTCGTCTAAGAACTATCACACCATCGTTACATAAAATAAACTGACAATATACTGACAATGATTAGACTAGTTCTATCTTTAAATTAATAATGCATAGTACCGCTGAATGCTGAGGTAAATTAACCTGGTAACGTAACGTAACAGATTGCCAACTAGATCGCTATTCCTGGCACAATGTCAAATAAGAGACATAAATAATAACAATAATAACCATCCTTCTCCCTAATGTCACTAAGAATAATGTTATTTGTTCATTTCACCTCATGTATTTCACAGAGCACGTCAAACACCCTCATCGCAAAGCCAGCTGTGACAGCTGTCATTAAATATTCAGCCTAGAATATTTAAACGTTAACGTTAACTTTGTTCTCATTAGAAATCTCGATGTTTCGAGCGTCTTCAACATACAAATCTATCTGTTTTTCGTTGGTATATGACCATAATCCTTTCAAGGATGTCCGAAAATCTATAGATTACTGTCAAATTAAGTTAACTTTCTAACGTTAGCGGCTAAGCTATCGCTACCGTCATTTTAATGAGTTCGCTAGCTAATATGAAGTTAATATTCACTTACCGAAAAAACTGCACAGAGCTCCCCTGAGATGGCCTGTTAGTACAATCAACAGCACAACACGACATGACTGTCAATATATAAATGTAAAGTAATAACAGCAAATAAAACCAATATGAGTTGCCTGACAAAAGAACACCACTACAGCCGAGCCTACAGCTACTCTGAATGAAATGTTGAAGGAGGTTGCAAGCGGCTGCACTGTCAATCAAAGTGTAACCACGCCCCTTTTATATTTATTAAAATAACATTAAAGAAAATAATTTCTCGGGAAAAAGAAAAATGGTGTGATGTGAAGCACCTTGAAAGCTATTTTTTCGAATAAAAAGTTGTGGATGCAAAATTTGTTTTAGGTGAGAAAAGTGACATAGAAAGTTGGTTACTTGCCCATTGAAAATACATGGGAATGGGCGGAGCTACGCATTGTACTGCAGCCAGCCACCAGGGGGCTCTGGACTAGCGCTTGCTTCACTTTTAACGGACAAACCTCTGTCCATCAATATATACAGTCTATGGGTTAAACTGCTTATTGGGCAGTGTGGAGCTTGGCATTGTGGCTCTCCCTGGCTTCGGGTGTCTGGAGATGCATGTTATTGCTAACTTAGCACAATAAAATCAAACAAAATTGCTCTATTGCTACGCCTTAACCTAAAACGATGCATTGGATGTGTTATATAACTACCCATTGTTCCACATACTCTTCTATAGCTCGATCGGAGTACATAATTGTATAAGGAGGACCGAGAACGCTATGCGCTTGCCCGTGTCTTTCTCTGGACCTCTATCAACTGCGGAGTCATTGGACGATGTGGGGAGGTATGTAGTATTCCCATTAACCTAACCCTAACCCATAATTAAACCATTATTCAGTCTGTGTCATTCAGGATAACACGAATGAAACATGGAGCTGATTTACTGAAGACTCATTTTATTAAATAATCATACAACAGTAGTCATTTGGATTACATTGAAATTCACATTAAAAAACTGTACAACAGTAGGTTGGACATATTGGTAAAACTCACGTGTAATAAAGTATATTTAAAAACACGGGTGGGGGTCCCAGCAGGTAGAGCACCGGCAGCGTTTTCCCTCACAGTGTATTGTTAAAACTCTAGAGGGTGCACTTTCAGTTCCATCTGGTCAACACCCGTATAAAGCACCCTCTAAAAGACCTGATTTCATCATCTTAATAATTCATCTCTATTCTAGAGTCAGTGTTACACTGGGACACTTTGAAACAGGATACTACAATAAGCATTCAGATGAAACACTTAACATTTATCATTTTCTACATCTTTAACCCATCTATGAAAAGTTTGTGCTTAAACACTAAAATCTTTTTCGGCAGTCGTTTGCATAAACTGGAATATTCTGTTCAATGCTGATGTGTAATGTGAACATACAGACAGTACTGTGATTACTGCTATAACATCTGGGTGCTACAGTGTACTGCTCTCTTTCTGGACAAACTGCTGTAAACCTGCTCAGCCATCCTGCTGCTGTCAGTTCCTCCTCCCTGAGCCGGATGAACAGCTGGAAACTGAGTCATCACATGTACAGTTTCCTTATATCGTAAAGGCAGTTCATGTGCACCCATATGTGGAAAACAGTAGCCCTATTACTAACCAACTGAATCTTTTACAAAGTTTAAAAACAACAATTTTCCTGTCTTCAATAATACTGTTGGTTGTGCTCTTACTGACTGCTGGGCTCTTTCTATTTATCACAACACTTTGAAAATACACTTAAAAAACAACACATCTATGTGCAGCCAGTCCACATGCTTCAACAGACCTGATCTGCTCCAACATCTGAAAACCTTCAAAAACAGGACTGAACCCAGATCATGTCCTAACCTGAACAAGGATCAGGCCTGAACCACATTTAGGACCAGGATCTGGAAGGAAACCGGGTCAGGATCAGGTCTCAGTGGTTTAGGTGACCTCATATAGGGTGAAACAGATTCAGATGTCCAGGATTAGATCAGGTCTGGATTACAGAGTGATTCATTCACAATTTAAATGAGTTTGTGGGATCCAGGATAACTGGCTGGTTCAATTACTGGGACACCATGACCCGGAAAGTGACCCGACCTAGAGCCTTGTCCCGCTCATCGTTGTTTAGCAGGTCTGAACCCTCCACTTTACACTCCACCGTCTGCTCCACGTTCAGGTCCTCTTTTGATAGCAACAGCTGCACTGCGACCAGAGGCTGCACGTAGTCCGGCTGAGGGACAGAGAGCTGGGGTTAGGATATATATAAATATTCAAAGAGATTCTGTGTAAAAACATTTCATTCAAGAGAAATGCCCCCAAGAGGACGAACACCTTCACCAGAGGTGTGTACCAAACAGCATTGGTACACACCGCTGGTAATAAATGTGATTCCTAAAGTATTCAGGTCTTCAGTTACCCATTCAGGGATCAGGACGGCTCAGGGACACCCATGGTCCAGCAGCCGCTATATTATGACCTGACTACCTGAGTGTATTTGTGTGTACATTGTAGACTGTGTAAGTTAAACCACGCACTGAAGTAAACACGTTTTCCTCAAACATGTTTCTGTCATGATCCTGGTGTTGCATTGGTCCTGTTTGAATCTGGGATAGATTTTCTCTTTAGGTCTTCTCGCATTTTATTTCCTGTCTTCTTGTTTTCCCGCCTTTGTGATTGTCTGATTGTGTTCGCCTGACGCCCTCATGGGGTGTGTGTGTGTGTGTGTGTGTGTGTGTGTGTGTGTGTGTGTGTGTGTGTGTGTGTGTACCTGCTTCCCTTGTGTTCTCTGTCAGCTTTGTTCCTGTGCTGATGCGTGGTGTATTTCTGACTGATTCCCGTGTTCCTACTCTTTTTCCCAAACCTGGTTTGTACTTGTTCAGTTTTTCGATTTTGTTGTATTGACTGGTTCCTCTTACTTTTCTTCATCGGCTTTTTCTTGATTAAAAGCTTGATTAGCAAGGAGACATTTATCAAACAAATTGATCTTAATAATACTAATACTAATAATAACATTAATAATGATAATGAACGCTTTAAACAGACAGTGTTTACTCACGTGAGCATTCTTGCCGTAGTAGGGGAAGAACATCTTGTCCAGGCGTCCCTCTGGCGGGAAGTACTTCATCTTTAACGGACTGTCTCCCTGCGGAGAGGGACATTAATTCACTTTAATAAGAGATGAGGACAGATTGTGGATAAATTACACATCAAACTATTCCTACCTGCTGTGAAGCACTCAGTAAACAGTCAAAATATAAATACCCACAAACAATCGCTGGGTAACACAACACTGGAGAGTACTTTCTACAACGTTGTGTACATTGTGTAGTTCAGTTCCAGGATATTTCACTGTTTCTCATTAACTGACTGTGTGACATCAAAGGTGCATTATGGGATAGCTGTTTGAGTTACCTTGGCGGTACAGTTGATGAGAGGGTCTCCTTTTGGTTTCAGTCCGATGACCTGCAGACATTCATTTTGACATACTTTGGTTAATTATAATATTTTCATTATTTTATTGTTATTTATAATTTCTTACAATGACATTCAATCAAATTCAAATCTGGCAGGCCTCCTGAGTCGTGATTACATTCCTCTAGTGTGAATACAGACAAACTGAAAGAACCAAACACTGGAAATGATAAAGACGAGAAAGAACTGGATAATGCTCTGGAATATCCATTATATTTAATAAATCATCACCACCTTCATAAGGTCTTCCTGTTGTTCTGATCAGCTGCGAGATATGTCTAAAAGGCAGGGATGTACTGACCCGGTTCATCTTGATGATGATGCAGGGTTTCCCCTCGGCGTATCCGAAGCTAGTGTCAGACAGACCGGAGCATTGGCGCAGCAGACTGCGTTTGAACTGGCAAACCTTCTTCACCGGCTCGGTGTCCTGATCTGTGTACTCCCCCACCAGACACAGGTCGTTGCGCTCCTGAACGCTGTCGTTATAATCTGAAAAGCAAAACAAGAACATCAACCAAACTTTCAATGTTCTCTGCTGTTTAC
Source organism: Eleginops maclovinus (assembly GCF_036324505.1). Lineage (NCBI taxonomy): Eukaryota > Metazoa > Chordata > Actinopteri > Perciformes > Eleginopidae > Eleginops > Eleginops maclovinus. The sequence goes on from NC_086366.1 coordinate 4,847, forward strand.
ACCATGACTCTGCTGCTTACTGGTTCTGTTATAAACCCAATAATCTCAGACAGGACACATCAGCAGCTGCTTCACGTTTACATTTGTGTGAAACTCCAGATACTGACGCTATGTCTATCTCAGACAGAAAACACACAAAGCACATGCAGTTATTGGGCTAAGTGTAAAGTGGTGTCACACATCACAATGTTTTTTATTAGACACTACCTGCTGAGGGTACTGTTAGGGTGTGAGTTTGTACTTACTCTGCAGGAAGTTGTGCAGGTGTTGCGTGTACTGTTTGTAGTTTGTAGGGTCACTGCGGTTGTAAGAGATGTCAGCTGCATGAGGACGAATCACCAAACCTGCATTCAATGAAACAGATCTGAAATTAATGATCATTCATAACCGAGAAATGATTTTGTAGTACATGAACATTATGCACACAGAGTAAACAGGAAGTAAACTGGAGAACCTGTGAGAATGAACTCACCTGGACTGGCCACTCGGTCCTGATAGGTCGGGGTGTTTTCATCCAGAGTTTGTAACATCACCCACATGGTAAGACAGAACATCCCAGCCAGAAAGGCATAGAAGACGAAGTAGAAGAGAAGGATGAGACCTGAAGGAGCCATTCAGAGGGCAGTTTCATTGAAACAGAAGAAGAAATAAACACACTACAAAAAGAAAAGACAATCACACAGACACACAGGGCCAGACAAAACAAGGCCCTGATCATCTATCAATCATCAATCAAATGATGCCAGCTGCAACCATTAATCAAAATGTGAAACTGCACTAATCCATACAACCACATTCAGAGTGTGTGTTCAGAGCATGTGTTCAGAGGGTGTGTTCAGTGCGTGGCTCTGATAACTACACCTCAGACTGAGAGGCTCAGATCACTACACCTCAGACTGAGAGGCTCTGATCACTACACCTCAGACTGAGAGGCTCTGATAACTACACCTCAGACTGAGAGGCTCTGATCACTACAGCTCAGACTGAGAGGCTCTGATCACTACAGCTCAGACTGAGAGGCTCAGACTGAGAGGCTCTGATCACTACAGCTCAGACTGAGAGGCTCTGATCACTACAGCTCAGACTGAGAGGCTCTGATCACTACACCTCAGACTGAGAGGCTCTGATAACTACACCTCAGACTGAGAGGCTCTGATCACTACAGCTCAGACTGAGAGGCTCTGATCACTACACCTCAGACTGAGAGGCTCTGATCACTACACCTCAGACTGAGAGGCTCTGATCACTACACCTCAGACTGAGAGGCTCTGATCACTACAGCTCAGACTGAGAGGCTCTGATCACTACACCTCAGACTGAGAGGCTCTGATCACTACAGCTCAGACTGAGAGGCTCTGATAACTACACGTCAGACTGAGAGGCTCTGATCACTACAGCTCAGACTGAGAGGCTCTGATAACTACACCTCAGACTGAGAGGCTCAGATCACTACACCTCAGACTGAGAGGCTCTGATCACTACACCTCAGACTGAGAGGCTCTGATCACTACACCTCAGACTGAGAGGCTCTGATCACTACAGCTCAGACTGAGAGGCTCTGATAACTACACGTCAGACTGAGAGGCTCTGATCACTACAGCTCAGACTGAGAGGCTCTGATAACTACACCTCAGACTGAGAGGCTCTGATAACTACACCTCAGACTGAGAGGCTCTGATCACTACAGCTCAGACTGAGAGGCTCTGATAACTACACCTCAGACTGAGAGGCTCTGATCACTACAGCTCAGACTGAGAGGCTCTGATAACTACACCTCAGACTGAGAGGCTCTGATCACTACAGCTCAGACTGAGAGGCTCTGATCACTACACCTCAGACTGAGAGGCTCTGATCACTACACCTCAGACTGAGAGGCTCTGATCACTAAACCTCAGACTGAGAGGCTCTGATCACTAAACCTCAGACTGAGAGGCTCTGATCACTACACCTCAGACTGAGAGGCTCTGATCACTAAACCTCAGACTGAGAGGCTCTGATCACTACAGCTCAGACTGAGAGGCTCTGATCACTACAGCTCAGACTGAGAGGCTCTGATCACTACAAGCTCAGACTGAGAGGCTCTGATCACTACAGCTCAGACTGAGAGGCTCTGATCACTACACCTCAGACTGAGAGGCTCTGATCACTACAGCTCAGACTGAGAGGCTCTGATAACTACACCTCAGACTGAGAGGCTCTGATCACTACACCTCAGACTGAGAGGCTCTGATCACTACAGCTCAGACTGAGAGGCTCTGATCACTACAGCTCAGACTGAGAGGCTCTGATCACTACACCTCAGACTGAGAGGCTCTGATCACTACAGCTCAGACTGAGAGGCTCTGATCACTACACCTCAGACTGAGAGGCTCTGATATTTGTTATTGGTTATGTTATGTTATTGGTTATGTTCACACCATTCTTTGATTATTAAAATGTATACCGATCTTTTTCATATTGGTGTTGGGAGTTGTTTCCCCTATATCTAGTCTCTTAATTTTACCTCAAAGAGCAAATTTCAAACGTTAAAAACTGTTTTACCGGGGATCCTTAAAGGATGTGAAGTCCTGCCCCCAATTAAAACATGTATGTGACACTAAATACATTTGTACCCTCTGTGTGTATACAACCTATGTCTATATGTTGCTGTTTTT
>NC_086366.1:12500-80000 GCF_036324505.1 Eleginops maclovinus
TTGTGGCAACTGTCGTCGGGGATGTGTGCGTGTGCAGCTAAAGGGTGTGTGTGAGTGTGTGTGTGTGTGAGTGAGTGAGTGAGTGTGTGTGTGTGTGTGTGTGTATGTGTGTGTGTATATGTGTGTGTGTGTGTGTGTGTGTGTGTGTGTGTGTGTGTGTGTGTGTGTGTGTGTGTGTGTGAGCCTTGAATTTTATAGCTGTGAGGGTATATGACGAGAGGAACAGGGAGCAACGGAAGGAAAGAAGAAGGCGTTGGATTCAGATTACTGTCGCTGCAGAATCACAGAGAGAGGACCTCCATCTTTGTTTCTGTCAAGGGGAGGAGAGGCTGAAGGGAGGAAAGAAGGAGACACTGAAGGAGACATGGATGGAGTTTGAGTCCTTGCTGAGCCTTCGGTAAGCTTCCTGCACTCTCCTCCTCTCTCCTCTCCTACCCTTGTCCCCTCTCTCCTCTCCTCACCTCCTCTCTTCTCTCCTCTTTCCTCTCTCATTTCTCCTCTCGTCCTGCTTCCTGTTTGTCTCTGAGTGAAACACAGCTGTTTCCATTTCTGCATCTCATTTCAACGCCGCAGCCATCTTGAATCAGCCCCGAGTTACAGATGTATTAAATGTGAAGCTTTTATTTTGAAGGAGTTGACCATGACACCTGAATGTATTTAATGTGAAACTCTTCTTTTGAAGGAGCTGACTATTATAGGTAATCTGATCAGAGGCCCAGAACTGAACCTGGCTGTACAGCTGATATCTTGGGGGGGGGGGTAACTATAGTCCTAATTCTCATCATTAATTATCAATTACCATACTAAGTCAGGACTACATCATCACACACGGCCAGACGATCCACAACCCTTTCAGAACCAGAACGGTTTCTAAGGGGTGCTAAAGGGTGCTAAAGGGTGAAGGTTGATGTTCGCATGGACATCATGGGTACCCCCACCCTCCTTTCCTGCTCCCTGTTTTCTCACCCATTAACAGGAAGCATTACATCATGGTCATCTGAGGGATGCTGCTGTTGCTAGGTAACCACCAGCTGACTCCCTGTGCCATTTTTAGAAGGAAAACAGAGAGGGGGAGGGGAACGGGAGAGAGAGGGGGAGGGGTGGGATGGAAAAACAGAGGGCAAGAGAGTGGGAAAGAGAGGGAGAAAGGGGGGTTTATCGTAATCTGTTACTAAATGAATCATATTATATGTATTATTTTATATTATATGTCGTAATGTTATATTATACGTATTATTTTTATATTAGATGTTTTAATATTCTATCATATGTGTTATAATAATATTTTAGGACTCATGGCGTCTCAGGAGTCGTCCTCCTTCAGGAGGTTCTTCCAGCTCGTCGAGGACAGCGGACTCCGGACCTACGATGGTCTGGTGATCCAGAATGCTTCGGACATCGCCAGAGAGAGCGACCGCATCCGAAACCAGAACAACTGGACCTACCTACAGGAGAAACACCAGAAGAAGAGACGCCAGGAGGAGGCCATCAAGAGGTGAACGAGTCCGAGTCATCACTGTTACAGTCCAAGAGAAGTCACGAGTCACTGGCGTTAAAGTCATAGAAAAGTCACGAGTCACTGGTGTTAAAGGTCATAGAGAAGTCACGAGACACTGGTGTTAAAGGTCATAGAGAAATCACCAGTCACTAGTGTTAAAGCTCATAGAGAAGTCACGAGTCACTGGCGTTAAAGGTCATAGAGAAGTCACGAGTCACTGGTGTTAAAGCTCATAGAGAAGTCACGAGTCACTGGTGTTAAAGGTCATAGAGAAATCACCAGTCACTAGTGTTAAAGGTCATAGAGAAATCACCAGTCACTGGTGTTAAAGCTCAGAGAGAAATCACGAGTCACTGGTGTTAAAGCTCATAGAGAAATCACCAGTCACTAGTGTTAAAGGTCATAGAGAAATCACCAGTCACTGGTGTTAAAGCTCAGAGAGAAATCACGAGTCACTGGTGTTAAAGGTCATAGAGAAGTCACGAGACACTGGTGTTAAAGGTCATAGAGAAGTCACGAGACACTGGTGTTAAAGGTCATAGAGAAATCACCAGTCACTAGTGTTAAAGCTCATAGAGAAGTCACGAGTCACTGGCGTTAAAGGTCATAGAGAAGTCACGAGTCACTGGTGTTAAAGGTCATAGAGAAATCACGAGTCACTGGTGTTAAAGGTCATAGAGAAGTCACGAGTCACTAGTGTTAAAGCTCATAGAGAAGTCACAAGTCACTGGTGTTAAATGTCATAGAGAAGTCACGAGTCACTGGTGTTAAAGGTCATAGAGAAGTCACGAGTCACTGGTGTTAAAGGTCATAGAGAAATCACCAGTCACTGGTGTTAAAGCTCAGAGAGAAATCACGAGTCACTGGTGTTAAAGGTCATAGAGAAGTCACGAGTCACTAGTGTTAAAGCTCATAGAGAAGTCACAAGTCACTGGTGTTAAATGTCATAGAGAAGTCACAAGTCACTGGTGTTAAAGGTCATAGAGAAGTCACGAGTCACTGGTGTTAAAGGTCATAGAGAAATCACGAGTCACTGGCGTTAAAGGTCATAGAGAAGTCACGAGTCACTGGTGTTAAAGCTCATAGAGAAGTCACGAGTCACTGGTGTTAAAGGTCATACAGAAGTCACGAGTCACTGGCGTTAAAGGTCATAGAGAAGTCACGAGTCACTGGTGTTAAAGGTCATAGAGAAGTCACGAGTCACTGGTGTTAAAGGTCATAGAGAAATCACAGGTCACTGGTGTTAAACTCATAGAGAAGTCACCAGTCACTAGTGTTAAAGGTCATAGAGAAGTCACCAGTCACTAGTGTTAAAGCTCAGAGAGAAGTTACCAGTCACTGGTGTTAAAGCTCAGAGAGAAGTCACGAGTCTCTGGTGTTAAAGGTCATAGAGAAGTCACCAGTCACTGGTGTTAAAGGTCATAGAGAAGTCACGAGTCACTGGTGTTAAAGGTCATAGAGAAGTCACGAGTCACTGGTGTTAAAGGTCATAGAGAAGTCACGAGTCACTGGTGTTAAACTCATAGAGAAGTCACGAGTCACTGGTGTTAAAGGTCATACAGAAGTCACGAGTCACTAGTGTTAAAGGTCATACAGAAGTCACGAGTCACTGGTGTTAAAGGTCATAGAGAAGTCACGAGTCACTGGTGTTAAAGGTCATAGAGAAGTCACGAGTCACTGGTGTTAAACTCATAGAGAAGTCACGAGTCACTGGTGTTAAAGGTCATACAGAAGTCACGAGTCACTGGTGTTAAAGGTCATAGAGAAATCACAGGTCACTGGTGTTAAACTCATAGAGAAGTCACCAGTCACTAGTGTTAAAGGTCATAGAGAAGTCACCAGTCACTAGTGTTAAAGCTCAGAGAGAAGTTACCAGTCACTGGTGTTAAAGCTCAGAGAGAAGTCACGAGTCTCTGGTGTTAAAGGTCATAGAGAAGTCACCAGTCACTGGTGTTAAAGGTCATAGAGAAGTCACGAGTCACTGGTGTTAAAGGTCATAGAGAAGTCACGAGTCACTGGTGTTAAAGGTCATAGAGAAGTCACGAGTCACTGGTGTTAAACTCATAGAGAAGTCACGAGTCACTGGTGTTAAAGGTCATACAGAAGTCACGAGTCACTAGTGTTAAAGGTCATACAGAAGTCACGAGTCACTGGTGTTAAAGGTCATAGAGAAGTCACGAGTCACTGGTGTTAAAGGTCATAGAGAAGTCACGAGTCACTGGTGTTAAACTCATAGAGAAGTCACGAGTCACTGGTGTTAAAGGTCATACAGAAGTCACGAGTCACTGGTGTTAAAGGTCATACAGAAGTCACGAGTCACTGGTGTTAAAGGTCATACAGAAGTCACGAGTCACTGGTGTTAAAGGTCATAGAGAAGTCACGAGTCACTGGTTTTAAAGTCATGTCACTCCATTGGTCCATCCAGGATTGGTGAAGATGTGGCCATGGCAACAGAAGGGGCCTACTCTGGAAAACACTTCAGGATGGGTTTCATGACGATGCCGGCTAAGCAGGAGCGCCTGCCCCCCCAAAGCCAGGGCTTCACTGTCCGATCCCAGTCCCTGCACTCTGTGGGCGGGGGGGATGAGGACTCCAATCCCAACCGGAAACAACCCCCCCCCAAACCCAGGAGAGACCCAAACACCAAACTGAGTGGCAGCTCAGAGGCGATGAATGGGGGGGCAGTTACCAGGACTGAAGATCCAGAGAGCAGGGAGACGCCTGAGCCGACCGAGGGTGAGACGCTTTACATTGTAGCCACCGACTGACAGGAAATGAAGGACATGGGTTAAAACAGGTAAAGATTTAGAGGAGAGGTACAGTGTTAGAGGACAGGTGCACTGTTAGAGGACAGGTACAGTGTTAGAGGACAGGTGCAGTGTTAGAGGACAGGTACAGTGTTAGAGGACAGGTACAGTGTTAGAGGACAGGTACAGTGTTAGAGGACAGGTACAGTGTTAGAGGACAGGTGCAGTGTTAGAGGACAGGTACAGTGTTAGAGGACAGGTACAGTGTTAGAGGACAGGTACAGTGTTAGAGGACAGGTGAAGTGTTAGAGGACATGTACAGTGTTAGAGGGCAGGTGCAGTGTTAGAGGACAGGTGAAGTGTTAGAGGACATGTACAGTGTTAGAGGGCAGGTGCAGTGTTAGAGGACAGGTACAGTGTTAGAGGACAGGTGAAGTGTTAGAGGACAGGTACAGTGTTAGAGGACAGGTGAAGTGTTAGAGGACAGGTACAGTGTTAGAGGACAGGTACAGTGTTAGAGGACAGGTACAGTGTTAGAGGACAGGTGAAGTGTTAGAGGACAGGTACAGTGTTAGAGGACAGGTACAGTGTTAGAGGACAGGTGCAGTGTTAGAGGACAGGTACAGTGTTAGACCACAGTTACAGAGTTAGAGGACAGGTGCAGTGTTAGAGGACAGGTGCAGTGTTAGAGTACAGTGTTAGAGGACAGGTACAGTGTTAGAGGACAGGTACAGAGTTAGAGGACAGGTGAAGTGTTAGAGGACAGGTACAGTGTTAGAGGACAGGTACAGTGTTAGAGGACAGGTACAGTGTTAGAGGACAGGTGAAGTGTTAGAGGACAGGTACAGTGTTAGAGGACAGGTACAGAGTTCCAGGACAGGTACAGAGTTCGAGGACAGGTACAGTGTTAGAGGACAGGCACAGAGTTCGAGGACAGGTATAGAGTTCGAGGACAGGCACAGAGTTTGAGGACAGGCACAGAGTTCGAGGACAGGTACAGTGTTAGAGGAGAGCGATGTGTGTGATTCGAAAGGGGAAGAGAGCAGGATATGAAGTAGTGATCGGAAACTTGAAGCAGGGTCACAGTGAGGTTTGAGGTAAAGCAGTTTTTAATGAATACCAGATCGTAGAGGTTGCCAGCTCTGTGAGTAGGTGGAGAAAGAGACGGTGAGAGAGCAAAGTAGTTTAGCAGGAATAGTAGAACCGGATGATTTACCAGACGTAGTAGTTGAGGACCAGTATCAGGGATGTTGCTCCAGGCCTCTCCAATGTGACCTGGTGATCGGTAGAGAACAAAACAGATTAATTGAATAGGGCAGTGGCTCGGTCTGTAGGGACTTGGCCCTGGAACTGAAGGGTTGCCAGTTCACGTCCAAGAGTGGACTGGTAGCTGGAGAGGAGCCAGTTCTCCTCCTGGGCCCTGCCGATGTGTTCTTGAGCAAGGCACCGAACCCCCAACTGCTCCCTGGTGCCAGCACCGCTTGACTGCCTCTCCACTCTGGACATCTCGAAAATGCATGTGCATCTGTGTGTGTATTTGTACTCTGTCGTGTACAACAGTCCTATATACTTGTACTGTGTGTGTGTACACATGTATAAAAAGTACATGTATACAAAAGTGGAAATTGAATTTCCCCCTAGGGGGAAAAATAAAGGTAAGAAGAAGAAGTAAATTGTGGGAATAGGTAGGATGAAAAGCTCCATTTGGAGGAGATAAGAAGTCCAGAGCCACTTTCTCTACCAGAGAGCCTGGGTGTATGGGTGAAGCAGTAACCTGAATTTAGAGCTGCAGTGGTGGAGGTGTTATAAGGTGTGATCCACGTCTCGGTAAGAGCAAGGAAATCCAGTGATTGTCCTGATTGACTGGCTGGTATTCCATCACCAGTCAGACCATCAGGCTCAACACGCTCCTTAGATCAGATCAGATGAGATTCTGCTCAGTGTCTGTGCTCCTGGTTTAAGATCATTGTCTGTCTGCAGCTCGATGCCATCTCTACAACGAGGACTACAAGAAGATGCCTCCACCCAAACCCAAGCGGAACCCAAACACTCAGCTCAGCACCTCCTTCGAAGAGTCTTACATTGGCAACCTCGGCAACAGGAAGTCTTCGAGTATGGCATCGAGAGACGATGTGGAGCCGGTCTACATCGAGATGGTGGGAAACATTCTTCGGGAGCTGAGTGGTCGGGAAGAGGACGAGCAGAGCGAGTCGGTCTATGAGGAGATGAAGTACCCGATGCTTGAGGACTTCCTGCAGGATGCTCACACTGCCATCATGGACTCTGAAGTCTGGGCGACCCGGGGCTGCGACATCCCTCCCCCATTCCCCAACCTCCTGACGCATCGCCCACCGCTTTTGGTCTTCCCCCCAGCCCCCGCTCAGTGCTCCCCAAACTCCGACGAGTCGCCCCTCACCCCTTTGGATGCCGGCCGGCTGCCCGTCATGGATAACGTTACCTTCAGCAAGCCGGGCGGGGCTGAACATCCACAGATCTCCACCCAGCATCACAAGGACAAAGACAGAGACCGGGACAGGGACAGAGACCGGGAGAGGGACCTGTCCTCAACCCACACCATCACCTCCTCCGGACGCTCATCAGCTCCTCCTCTCCACTCAAACCCCTACAAGTCTTCTGGCTCCACCCACAGTGGTCATGGTTACCCCCGCAGCCAATCAGCATGTCCATCCCCGGTCAGCATGGGACGCTCTCTGACTCCTCTGAGCCTGAAGAGGCCGCCGCCTTACGACACTCTTATGGCGGGAGGAAGTATTCCCCGCTCTTCCTCTTCCTCTTCCTCATCCTCCCACCGCGGAGGAGGGGAGGGCAGTGCTAGACTCAGTAACTCCTCCTCCACTCACGGATCAATGCAGAATGTGTCGATGAGGTCACAGACTCCCACTAGCCCACTGGACGAACTCAACCATCTGTTCACCTCAGGAAGACATGTGACCAAGAAGGGAGGCAGGAAAAGTCGTGGCAGTGAAGGTAAACTATGAGTTTTGTATGACATAGCTGTGACATCGGTTTTACTCCAGTTTTATTTCAGTTCAATATGTTTACATCATTTAACCTCAGGTAGCTAGGTGTAGAAGAAACATTCTGAATAAAGGAAGTTACGGTTACCAGCAAGTCTTGCCTCAGCACCACAGCAGATTTTAACCAGATTTATGTGAGAACAAGAGTAGTAGGAGAGACGAGCTAAAGCAGCGGAACTAGGAGCTGGTCCCAGGTCAGCCTGAACCAGAACTCACTATAAGCTCTATCACAGAGGAGGGTGTTCAGTCTATAGCAGCAGAACCAGGAGCTGGACCCAGGTCAGCCTGAACCAGAACTCACTATAAGTTCTATCACAGAGGAGAATCTTCAGTCTATAGCAGCAGAACTAGGAGCTGGTCCCAGGTCAGGAGTCTCTGAGATCTGCTTCGTTTTGAATGAATAAATAAGGGTTTATTGTCTTTTCATGCGTGGTTTTGTTGTGTCTCAGGAGACTCCAGGTCACTGCCGAGGCATGGAACCAGAGACAGGGAGGGGCAGAACAGTCCGGTTTCAGGCCGGATGGGGAGGTCGTCTGTCAGTCCGACCATGATGCTGTCTGGAGGTTCAGGAGGTGAGTCTGTGGACTAAAGGACTACTTCATCTTGATCTCATCAGATTCACCTCATCAGATTTACTTCATCAGATTCACCTCATTAGATTCACCTCATCAGATTCACCTCATCAGATTCACCTCATTAGATTCACCTCATCAGTTTTACCTCATTAGATTCACCTCATCAGATTCACCTCATCAGATTCACCTCATTAGATTCACCTCATTAGATTCACCTCATCAGATTCACCTCATCAGATTCACCTCATTAGATTCACCTCATCAGTTTTACCTCATTAGATTCACCTCATCAGATTCACCTCATTAGATTCACCTCATTAGATTCACCTCATCAGTTTTATCTCATTAGATTCACCTCATCAGATTCACCTCATTAGATTCACCTCATCAGATTCACCTCATCAGATTCACCTCATTAGATTCACCTCATCAGATTCACCTCATCAGATTCACCTCATTAGATTCACCTCATCAGATTCACCTCATCAGTTTTACCTCATCAGATTCACCTCATCAGATTCACCTCATCAGATTCACCTCATCAGTTTTACCTCATCAGTTTTACCTCATCAGATTCACCTCATCAGATTCACCTCATCAGTTTTACCTCATCAGTTTTACCTCATCAGATTCACCTCATCAGATTCACCTCATCAGATTCACCTCATCAGATTCACCTCATCAGATTCACCTCATCAGATTCACCTCATATATATTTATATATGTATTTCTGTTAGTTTTGACGAATGTAATAAAATCCACAGAATCAAAGTGTGTTTGTAAACTCGGCCGCTCGGCGTCGACTTCAGGTGTTCCTTCACCTCAACGTCCCCTGCAGGACCCCCACCACCCAGCCCTCAGACAGGTACTGTGAACACCTGTCTGTAAAACACCTGTCAGTCTGTCAAACACTTGCCTTTTTACCTGTCTGTCAAACTCCTGTCTGTTTACCTGTCTGTCAAACACCTGTATGTCTACCTATCTGTCAAACACCTGTCTGTAAGTATGTTTGTCAAACACCTGCCTGTCTACCTGTCTGTTTACCTATCAAACAACTGTCTGTTTACCTGTTAGTCAAACAACTGTCTGTCTGTCTGTCTGTCTGTCTGTCTGTCTGTCTGTCTGTCTGTCTGTCTGTCTGTCTGTCTGTCTGTCTGTCTGTCTGTCTGTCTGTCTGTCTGTCTGTCTGTCTGTCTGTCTGTCTGTCTGTCTGCCCTTTGCTGAACAGAAAGTAAAAACCATTTCAGATTAAATCGTCGACCCATCGGCTGACTGATATAAGAACTGTAACATGTAAACATGTAAACAAGTAAAGCTAGTAAACATGTAAACAAATACACATGAAAACTATTAAACATGTAAATATATAACCACAAAAACTAGTAAACGTGTAGATATTTAAACAAATAACCACGAAAACGTATAAACATGTAAACATACAGTAAACATAGTTGTTGAGCATATTGAAAGTGTTTCTCTGATTAGCTCTTTTAGTATTTTCAGTTTTGTGTGAATATTTGGTTTCAGTACATTTAGTTTGGTGTCTTGAACTGTAACGCTGAAGTAAGTTTTTAAAGTGATGACTCTATAAATGATGTGAATAATCAGACTAACACAGGTTTATCATCAAACACTAACATTAAACTAACCTCTCTGAAGCTGATTCATGTGAACAGACATGATCTGCTTATCACTCTGTACCTGTGTGTCACTGTTTGCTCACTTTATCACAATAAAATATATGATTCCTCTAAACTCACAGTAATACTTTACATTTCTGACTGAAAGGAATACATTACATTACAAAAGCAATACCACCATCTAAACCACACATACAGGATCTGGGCCTGTATGGTTCTTACTTTCTTCATGTTAAAATCCCTGGCCACAATAAAAGCCACCTCTGGCCGTGAAGTCTCTGCGGTGTTGGTAACACTGTGTAGCTCGTCCAACTGTGTTGTTGCCAGAATGCGGCGGGACATATACTGCTGGAAGCACAACGGCTGTAAATTCCCTCGCCAGATGAAAAGGCCGGCATCCAATCATGAGATGCTCTAAATGAGGAAAACAGTCCGAAGAAGTAATCCCCAATCCGAGCACCAGTTATTGTTCACCATAGAAACCACGTCCCAGAGTGTGTGAGTCCAGGGAGTGTGAAAGTGTGTCAGTCCAGAGTATGTGAGTCAAGAGATCATGAGTCAAGGGTGTGTGACTCCAGAGAGACTGTGTGTGACTCCAGAGAGACTGTGTGTGAGTCCAGAGTGTGTCAATCAAGAGTGTGTGAGTCCAAAGTGTGTGAATCTACAGTGTGTGAGTCCAGAGAGTGTGTGAGTCCTGACCGAGTGTATGTGAGTCCAGAGTGTGAGTCCCATAGTGACCCAGTGTGTGTGTGTGTGTGTGTGTGTGTGTGTGTGTGTGTGTGTGTGTGTGTGTGTCTCCAGATGCCGTGGCTGTGCGGAGACGCTACCATGATGGAGATGATCGAGAGGAAGCGTGTTCTCTGTCGGGAGATTAAAGCCCGTCAGCGTCCGGAGAAGAATCTGTTGAAACAGGACAGCCTTCCCATCCTGCCGAGCTGGAGGAGGAAGCCACCACCATACTCTGCTCCCCCAAACACACACACCACGACTGTGTTCTGGGACACTGCCATCTGAAGCACACACACACACACACACACACACACACACACACACACACACACACTCAGGCAGGTGTCGTCCTGTCTGTCGAATCAGAGTGCAGGATGTGCAGGTGTAGCAGAGGTTTCCTTTCTACTCGTTATTTTTCTATTTGACACTGAAAAGATTCAGATGGTTTTAAAGTCTGACCGTCGTGTAGCACATTGTGTAAAACCAATATTAATAAGTGTGTGTGGATACACCTGAGTCTGTCAAAAATGTTTTTGTATTTAAAATATCTGTGGCGCTCGTCTGTGCGTGGAAGAAAAGTCAGTGGTGAAATTTTATATTAAATACATTTTATTATAATGAAAAAAATATTTTAAAGTGAAAGTTGAGAAAATGTTGGCATGTTGTTGTTTTGGTCTCACTGACTGTCCCAAAACCCACATTCATTTCAGATTAACTCCAGATTATCTTCAGATTAACTCCACATTTACTGTAGATTTAATCCAGATTAACTCAAAATTAACTCGAGATTTACGCCAGATTAACTCCAGATTAATTTAACATTAATTCCAGAGTTACTGCAGATTAACTCTACTCCAGATTTACTGCAGATTAATTCCGGATTAATTTCAGATGAACTCCAGATTTACTTCAGATTATCTCAAAATTGTCTCAAGATTGACTCCAGATTAACTCTACTCCAGATTGACTCCACATTTACTCCAGATCTACAGAAGGTACTAAAGGTCACATGGGTTACTAAAGGTCATCTGAAGGTTTACTGAAGGTCACCCGAGTTATTGTAGGTCACTTGAAAGTCACATGAAGGTCATCTAAAGGTCACTTGAGTCATTGAAGGTCACCTGAGTTATTAATGCTCATCTGAAGGTTGAGTGAAGGTTTACTGAAGGTCATCTGAAGGTCGTGTGACAGTGTGTTTTCAGGCCAGTGGATGAATGTCTGTCTTCTGAAAGAAAACGTGTACCGATCTTTGTGATGAATGTGAACAAGCTGATTCATTAGCATGTCAAATCAATGGTTAGACTGAAGCAAAGCCTTCTGGGTTACGATGATGAAACCTGTAAATCAGTTTAAAACCATGGGGAGATTACATGTTTAATATGCACTAAAAGCTTTCAGAGTTAAACTGATTCTGACTGAGTTTCTTTGTTTCACTACAAAATAACTGTATTGTCAAGTTTGAGATATGATCAGTTTTGATAAATGCAGTTAAGAGGGGACAAAATGAGAATGGAGCTAAAGACAACACAGTGAAGCTAATTGTTAGCTTGCAGCTGAAGACAACACGGTGAAGCTAACTGTTGGCCTGTGTCTATAGACAACACAGTGAAGCTAACTGTTAGCCTGTGTCTATAGACAACACAGTGAAGCTAACTGTTAGCCTGTGTCTATAGACAACACAGTGAAGCTAACGGTTAGCCTGTGTCTATAGACAACACAGCGAAGCTAACTGTTAGCCTGCAGCTAAAGACAACACAGTGAAGCTAATTGTTAGCCTGCAGCTAAAGACAACACAGTGAAGCTAATTGTTAGCCTGCAGCTAAAGACAACACAGTGAAGCTAATTGTTAGCCTGCAGCTAAAGACAACACAGTGAAGCTAATTGTTAGCCTGCAGCTAAAGACAACACAGTGAAGCTAATTGTTAGCCTGCAGCTAAAGACAACACAGTGAAGCTAATTGTTAGCCTGTATCTCAAGACAACACAGTGAAGCTAACTGTTAGCCTGTGTGTATAGACAACACAGTGAAGCTAACGGTTAGCCTGTGTGTATAGACAAGATTAGATTAGATTAGATTCAACTTTATTGTCATTGCACAGAGTACAAGTACTAGGACAACGAAATGCAGTTTAGTTCAAGGTTTCAAGGTTCCAACCAGAAGTGCAAGTAAAGCAGTAAAAGTGCAGAGAATGTATATACATATGAAGGTAGTGATATATAAATAATAAAGGATATGAACAGCTCGAATAAGGTATGTGCAGTAGAATGGTAAAAAGTAAACAGATGAGTTTAAGGTATGTATAAGTAAACAGCAGCAAGGTAGTGCAAATGGCATAATGTATGTAAAGTGCAGGTGAATTAAAGTGATGGTAGAGGTAAAAATTGCAGAATGAGGTAGGTAGTGAGGTGCTGAGGTAGGTACAGTGTATAAACGGAATAAATATAAAGTATGTACAGTAACATTTGTAAGTAGTGCAAAAAGTTCAGTGGCTGGGGGAAGGTGCATGGCCGTACAGGCCAGGGTGGGGTAACCAGGGGGGCCATCACCGTGGTGCGGAGTTCAGCAGGGTGACAGCCGAAGGGAAGAAGCTGTTCCTGAACCTGCTGGTCCGGGATCGGAGGGCCCTGTAGCGCCTCCCAGAGGGGAGGAGGGCAAACAGTCTGTGGTTGGGGTGAGAGATGTCCTTGACAACACTGCGTGCCCTCCGCAGACAGCTCTTGTGCTGTACAGTCTCAATGGTGGGAAGTGAAGAAGCAGTGATGCGCTGGGCAGTTTTCACCACCCTCTGAAGCGATTTCCGGTCCGCAGAAGAGCAACTGCCATACCACACCGAGATGCAGTTGGTGAGGATGCTCTCGATGGTGCAGCGGTAGAAGTTCTCCAGGACAACACAGTGAAGCTAACTGTTAGCCTGCAGTTAACAACACTGGAGTGAACTGGGGCATGAGTAGGGTGGCCAGACGTCCGGCTTTAGGCCGGACAGTCTGGCTTTTCAATGCCCTGTCCGGCGTCCGGCTTGATGCTGCGCCGGACGCCGGACAGGGCATTGAAAAGCCGGACGTCTGGCCACCCTACCTGGTCACCCTAGGCATGAGTGAACAGAACCACAGAAATTAAGCGCTGTCCTGGGTCTCCATATGGGAACACTGAGCCCCCCCCCCCTGTGCATTATGTGAACTGATCTGGTGACTTTAAACAGGTGAACTGGAGCTGTTGTTAACCATAGTTTAAACACAGCTCTTTCTGTTTTTGTGTTCAACACTTTGTTCTCTGGTGAATTACGTTATTGTTCTTAGACCCTAGCTGGCCTTGGTGTGGTACATTTCCCCAAACATGGTAGAGGCCAGTTGTCCCAATATGAAAAGAAAGACCTTTGTTTATCCCCCTCAGTTTTCTGTACACACACGTTTGTTATACAAATCAGTCAGTTATATTAGTGCATACATGCATCGAGAGGATCCAGAGTGGGCCTAAAGCCGGACGCCTGGCCACCCTACCTGGTCACCCTACCCAAGAGGTTAGCTAGCTCCTCTCCAGTACCAGTCCACCGAACGTATTTCTTTGGTCCGACTGGGACGTGAACCGGCAACCTTTCGGTTCTAAATCCAAGCCCCTACAGATTGAACCACTGCCGCCCCATACCATTGAACTATGATCTCCAGGACTCTGGAAGCGATACAAACACATTGGAACGAAATAAACGTTTGGAGATTCGTCTCTCCAACTAAACACATACAAACACAACACAACGTGATAATAAAATTCCTTCAAAATAAAATGAACGCAGTTACGCGCTGTGACCACTGGAGAAAAGCCTACACTAGAGTTTAAACAATTCAGTTCAATTCAAATTCAAAGGTTTTATCATCAGATGCACAGCATCTGTGTTAACCCACCTGAACAGCTGCTTCCCCTCCGCTACCGGCCTCATCAAAAAGGCCCGGGACCCCCCCTGACACTGACCCTTTATCCCCCCCACAAACTACCTCTTTTAAATCCGCTGTCCACTGTAAATACAGTATATGTGTCATATGTAAATGTTGTTCATTTGTTATAATAGTCTTAAAGTAGTTTTTAAATAGCTGTCATAACAGTCCTATTTTTATTTTGTCTTGTTTTTTTTACTTATTATTCTTTCTGTATCTTTGAATGCACCACAATTCCACTTAAGTGTAAACCTACAGGTAATAAAACAGTTTCTGATTCTGAATCTGATTCTGAATTTAAATGGAAATGAACTGAAGCCCCTCAAACAATGCAAAATAGATAAGGCATAAAACAGTAAAACACATGTATAAATATATAAAGCTGTGGGGGTTTCTTTTTTAGACATGTTTGAATAGTGATATACACAGTGATGGATGTGAAGGATGTCAACTTTACTCTGAAAGGGTGTACAGACCGGATGTAATCAGAGCGCCATCTTGAACACAAAGAGCAGATCACCATCCGAACTTTAGTCTCTGACTCTTTGTCCCGCATAGTCAGAACCAGCGGAACCGGACTGTGACCGGATCAGGACCTGGCGGGAGATGGAGCTGTTTGTTATTCAGGTGGATCTGATCCTGGAGGCGGGTCTTGAGTCCGCAGTGTGTGAGCTCCATCCTGTGGGGGGGGGCGGTCCTGAGAGGGTGAGGAGATACTGCACTGTATCATATATTATTATATGTTATTATATAATCATATAAATGTGTTTAAACCTGGAGATAAGGATTAATCTGAGAGGACAGAGAGAGAAATCCCGCCGTCACATCCGGCTTTGCTTTAGGCTTGTACTCACGCGAGACGACAGAAACGTGATTTAGACATGCAGGTCCATGAGTCCCACATGCCGTTTGTCCACCAACCCGGAGCCGGAGCCGGAGCTGGAGCCGATAAAGATCTGGGTTTTTACCGTACTTTAATCACCATCCGTTCTCTGTTAGTGATCATTGGGAAGAGCAGGCAGACGTTCTCCTGTTGTTTTGTATTATTGCCAGTGTTGGGTGTAACGCGTTACAAAAGTAACAGTTACAGTAACGTTTTACTTTTTGCTGTAACGCCGCAATATAATGCAGTACTTCTGAAATATAATACCCGTTACAATTCTCAGAAATGCAGTTACAACACATTTTAACCCAAAATGTTTCTAAGAATTCACAAACATCGAGAGACATTCCGACACCAGAGAAATAATTGTGCAGGGAGAATAGTTACTCAGTAAGCCTGTTTCCTATTGGTTCAGAGGGCTGCAGGAACAGATTCACAATGCAGAGCTGCAGGCCCTCGATGCAGAGCTGCAGGCTCACGATGCAGAGCTGCAGGCTCACGGTGCAGAGCTGCAGGCCCTCGATGCAGAGCTGCAGGCCCACGGTGCAGAGCTGCAGGTCCACGGTGCAGAGTTGCAGGCCCTCGATGCAGAGCTGCAGGCTCACGGTGCAGAGCTGCAGGCCCTCGATGCAGAGCTGCAGGCCTTCGATGCAGGTCTGCAGATTCACGATGCAGGTCTGCAGATTCACGATGCAGAGCTGCAGATTCACGATGCAGATCTGCAGACTCACGATGCAGAGCTGCAGGCTCACGATGCAGATCTGCAGATTCACGATGCAGAGCTGCAGGCTCACGATGCAGAGCTGCAGATTCACGATGCAGAGCTACAGGCCAAAGCAACAGACGGTCACTCTCTCTGGGTCTGCTGCTGAACCCGAGACCTTCAGAGACTTGTGGCAGAGTGTTGAAGATCTGCAGCCTCTGTCCTCTGTGGAATCTCCGGCTTTTAGAAAGCTTGTCAGCCAAATCCCCGTTAACACACCAATGACCAGGTGAGCTAACGCTGCATAGAGACTGGTTCCTATCCAGCAGGTCACAGGGCCGTGCAGAGGCTCCACTAACATGTTATTAATGACACACAGAGACGTCACGGTACCGGTATCACATATTATCCAGCCCACTGAAATGGAGCAGCAGTTTAACCTCTAGCTCTTCCCTCATGTTCAGCATGTACTGCCAGATAGAGAGCTTTAATTACTGAGCTGCAGTAAACTACATGTTAGCATTTAAAGCCAAACTTTAGAGGTTATTCTGGTGAGAGGGACTCAGAGTAACTCAGAGTAGTGTAACGTATCACAGTTCAGACAGTGATGATGTAATGTTCCTTATTACTTTAAAGAGACAGGAGTAAGTAACATGTACTGCATTACATTTCGTAAGTAACTTGCCCAACACTGATTATTGCAGCTATGGGATGGAATCAGTACATGGGCTACACAGGCTGCCATCAGAAGTAAAACCATAAGGAAAACTACGCCGGTAAAATGTGTAGAAAATGGCTTCTGCCACAACAGGATATCAGAGCAGTGAAGATAGTCAGAGGAGCCTCACTTGCTATGCTAACATCACCTGTCTAAAGCCAGAGACACTTTCAGAACAGCGTTGTGATGCCAAACAGCATCAGTTCAGACTGAAACACATTCACTGATGGGGAATAGGGGTATGCATCAGCTGCTCGTGTGACAGTCAGACAGTGAATATGAATCAGTCATAAGAGGGCACGTAAACGGTTACGTCATGACGCAAACGATGACGCAATGACACAGCTCCACTTGAGCTCCACTCGGCCAATGAGCGGTGGAAACACAACAGGTGCTACAGGCTAGAACCAGAAAAGCAAAACATCGGATCTTGAACTGGATCCGGTTTGGTGGAAAAAAGGCAACAGAGACAGCACTGAAAGTAACAGAAGTATACAGATACTTCAGGTAAAGCACTTAACCCACATGTCAAATTAATAATACCACGGTCTAAACGTACCGCAAGTTAAAGCACTAATAATACCACGGTCTAAACGTACTGCAAGTTAAAGCACTAATAATACCACGGTCTAAACGTACTGCAAGTTAAAGCACTAATAATACCACGGTCTAAACGTACTGCAAGTTAAAGCGCTAATAATACCACGGTCTAAACGTACTGCAAGTTAAAGTACTAATAATACCACGGTCTAAACGTACTGCAAGTTAAAGCACTAATAATACCACGGTCTAAACGTACTGCAAGTTAAAGTACTAATAATACCACGGTCTAAACGTACTGCAAGTTAAAGCACTAATAATACCACGGTCTAAACGTACTGCAAGTTAAAGCACTAATAATACCACGGTCTAAACGTACTGCAAGTTAAAGTACTAATAATACCACGGTCTAAACGTACTGCAAGTTAAAGTACTAATAATACCACGGTCTAAACGTACTGCAAGTTAAAGCACTAATAATACCACGGTCTAAACGTACTGCAAGTTAAAGTACTAATAATACCACGGTCTAAACGTACTGCAAGTTAAAGTACTAATCATACCACGGTCTAAACGTACTGCAAGTTAAAGCACTAATAATACCACGGTCTAAACGTACTGCAAGTTAAAGTACTAATAATACCACGGTCTAAACGTACTGCAAGTTAAAGCACTAATAATACCACGGTCTAAACGTACTGCAAGTTAAAGCACTAATAATACCACGGTCTAAACGTACTGCAAGTTAAAGCACTAATAATACCACGGTCTAAACGTACTGCAAGTTAAAGCACTAATAATACCACGGTCTAAACGTACTGCAAGTTAAAGCACTAATAATACCACGGTCTAAACGTACTGCAAGTTAAAGTACTAATAATACCACGGTCTAAACGTACTGCAAGTTAAAGCACTAATAATACCACGGTCTAAACGTACTGCAAGTTAAAGTACTAATAATACCACGGTCTAAACGTACTGCAAGTTAAAGCACTAATAATACCACGGTCTAAACGTACTGCAAGTTAAAGTACTAATAATACCACGGTCTAAACGTACTGCAAGTTAAAGCACTAATAATACCACGGTCTAAACGTACTGCAAGTTAAAGTACTAATAATACCACGGTCTAAACGTACTGCAAGTTAAAGTACTAATAATACCACGGTCTAAACGTACTGCAAGTTAAAGTACTAATAATACCACGGTCTAAACGTACTGCAAGTTAAAGTACTAATAATACCACGGTCTAAACGTACTGCAAGTTAAAGTACTAATAATACCACGGTCTAAACGTACTGCAAGTTAAAGCACTAATAATACCACGGTCTAAACGTACTGCAAGTTAAAGCACTAATAATACCACGGTCTAAACGTACTGCAAGTTAAAGCACTAATAATACCACGGTCTAAACGTACTGCAAGTTAAAGTACTAATAATACCACGGTCTAAACGTACTGCAAGTTAAAGCACTAATAATACCACGGTCTAAACGTACTGCAAGTTAAAGCACTAATAATACCACGGTCTAAACGTACTGCAAGTTAAAGCACTAATAATACCACGGTCTAAACGTACTGCAAGTTAAAGCACTAATAATACCACGGTCTAAACGTACCGCAAGTTAAAGCACTAATAATACCACGGTCTAAACGTACTGCAAGTTAAAGTACTAATAATACCACGGTCTAAACGTACTGCAAGTTAAAGTACTAATAATACCACGGTCTAAACGTACTGCAAGTTAAAGCACTAATAATACCACGGTCTAAACGTACTGCAAGTTAAAGCACTAATAATACCACGGTCTAAACGTACTGCAAGTTAAAGTACTAATAATACCACGGTCTAAACGTACTGCAAGTTAAAGTACTAATAATACCACGGTCTAAACGTACTGCAAGTTAAAGTACTAATAATACCACGGTCTAAACGTACTGCAAGTTAAAGTACTAATAATACCACGGTCTAAACGTACTGCAAGTTAAAGTACTAATAATACCACGGTCTAAACGTACTGCAAGTTAAAGTACTAATAATACCACGGTCTAAACGTACTGCAAGTTAAAGTACTAATAATACCACGGTCTAAACGTACTGCAAGTTAAAGTACTAATAATACCACGGTCTAAACGTACTGCAAGTTAAAGTACTAATAATACCACGGTCTAAACGTACTGCAAGTTAAAGTACTAATAATACCACGGTCTAAACGTACTGCAAGTTAAAGCACTAATAATACCACGGTCTAAACGTACTGCAAGTTAAAGTACTAATAATACCACGGTCTAAACGTACTGCAAGTTAAAGCACTAATAATACCACGGTCTAAACGTACTGCAAGTTAAAGTACTAATAATACCACGGTCTAAACGTACTGCAAGTTAAAGCACTAATAATACCACGGTCTAAACGTACTGCAAGTTAAAGTACTAATAATACCACGGTCTAAACGTACTGCAAGTTAAAGCACTAATAATACCACGGTCTAAACGTACTGCAAGTTAAAGTACTAATAATACCACGGTCTAAACGTACTGCAAGTTAAAGTACTAATAATACCACGGTCTAAACGTACTGCAAGTTAAAGCACTAATAATACCACGGTCTAAACGTACTGCAAGTTAAAGCACTAATAATACCACGGTCTAAACGTACTGCAAGTTAAAGTACTAATAATACCACGGTCTAAACGTACTGCAAGTTAAAGCACTAATAATACCACGGTCTAAACGTACTGCAAGTTAAAGTACTAATAATACCACGGTCTAAACGTACTGCAAGTTAAAGTACTAATAATACCACGGTCTAAACGTACTGCAAGTTAAAGTACTAATAATACCACGGTCTAAACGTACTGCAAGTTAAAGTACTAATAATACCACGGTCTAAACGTACTGCAAGTTAAAGCACTAATAATACCACGGTCTAAACGTACTGCAAGTTAAAGTACTAATAATACCACGGTCTAAACGTACTGCAAGTTAAAGTACTAATAATACCACGGTCTAAACGTACTGCAAGTTAAAGCACTAATAATACCACGGTCTAAACGTACTGCAAGTTAAAGTACTAATAATACCACGGTCTAAACGTACTGCAAGTTAAAGCACTAATAATACCACGGTCTAAACGTACTGCAAGTTAAAGCACTAATAATACCACGGTCTAAACGTACTGCAAGTTAAAGTACTAATAATACCACGGTCTAAACGTACTGCAAGTTAAAGCACTAATAATACCACGGTCTAAACGTACTGCAAGTTAAAGTACTAATAATACCACGGTCTAAACGTACTGCAAGTTAAAGTACTAATAATACCACGGTCTAAACGTACTGCAAGTTAAAGCACTAATAATACCACGGTCTAAACGTACTGCAAGTTAAAGCACTAATAATACCACGGTCTAAACGTACTGCAAGTTAAAGTACTAATAATACCACGGTCTAAACGTACTGCAAGTTAAAGTACTAATAATACCACGGTCTAAACGTACTGCAAGTTAAAGTACTAATAATACCACGGTCTAAACGTACTGCAAGTTAAAGCACTAATAATACCACGGTCTAAACGTACTGCAAGTTAAAGTACTAATAATACCACGGTCTAAACGTACTGCAAGTTAAAGTACTAATAATACCACGGTCTAAACGTACTGCAAGTTAAAGCACTAATAATACCACGGTCTAAACGTACTGCAAGTTAAAGTACTAATAATACCACGGTCTAAACGTACTGCAAGTTAAAGTACTAATAATACCACGGTCTAAACGTACTGCAAGTTAAAGCACTAATAATACCACGGTCTAAACGTACTGCAAGTTAAAGTACTAATAATACCACGGTCTAAACGTACTGCAAGTTAAAGTACTAATAATACCACGGTCTAAACGTACTGCAAGTTAAAGTACTAATAATACCACGGTCTAAACGTACTGCAAGTTAAAGTACTAATAATACCACGGTCTAAACGTACTGCAAGTTAAAGCACTAATAATACCACGGTCTAAACGTACTGCAAGTTAAAGTACTAATAATACCACGGTCTAAACGTACTGCAAGTTAAAGTACTAATAATACCACGGTCTAAACGTACTGCAAGTTAAAGCACTAATAATACCACGGTCTAAACGTACTGCAAGTTAAAGTACTAATCATACCACGGTCTAAACGTACTGCAAGTTAAAGCACTAATAATACCACGGTCTAAACGTACTGCAAGTTAAAGCACTAATAATACCACGGTCTAAACGTACTGCAAGTTAAAGCACTAATAATACCACGGTCTAAACGTACTGCAAGTTAAAGCACTAATAATACCACGGTCTAAACGTACTGCAAGTTAAAGTACTAATAATACCACGGTCTAAACGTACTGCAAGTTAAAGTACTAATAATACCACGGTCTAAACGTACTGCAAGTTAAAGCACTAATAATACCACGGTCTAAACGTACTGCAAGTTAAAGCACTAATAATACCACGGTCTAAACGTACTGCAAGTTAAAGTACTAATAATACCACGGTCTAAACGTACTGCAAGTTAAAGCACTAATAATACCACGGTCTAAACGTACTGCAAGTTAAAGCACTAATCATACCACGGTCTAAACGTACTGCAAGTTAAAGCACTAATAATACCACGGTCTAAACGTACTGCAAGTTAAAGCACTAATAATACCACGGTCTAAACGTACTGCAAGTTAAAGTACTAATAATACCACGGTCTAAACGTACTGCAAGTTAAAGTACTAATAATACCACGGTCTAAACGTACTGCAAGTTAAAGTACTAATAATACCACGGTCTAAACGTACTGCAAGTTAAAGTACTAATAATACCACGGTCTAAACGTACTGCAAGTTAAAGCACTAATAATACCACGGTCTAAACGTACTGCAAGTTAAAGCACTAATAATACCACGGTCTAAACGTACTGCAAGTTAAAGTACTAATAATACCACGGTCTAAACGTACCGCAAGTTAAAGCACTAATAATACCACGGTCTAAACGTACTGCAAGTTAAAGTACTAATAATACCACGGTCTAAACGTACCGCAAGTTAAAGCACTAATAATACCACGGTCTAAACGTACTGCAAGTTAAAGCACTAATAATACCACGGTCTAAACGTACTGCAAGTTAAAGTACTAATAATACCACGGTCTAAACGTACTGCAAGTTAAAGTACTAATAATACCACGGTCTAAACGTACTGCAAGTTAAAGTACTAATAATACCACGGTCTAAACGTACTGCAAGTTAAAGTACTAATAATTCCACGGTCTAAACGTACTGCAAGTTAAAGCACTAATAATACCACGGTCTAAACGTACTGCAAGTTAAAGTACTAATAATACCACGGTCTAAACGTACTGCAAGTTAAAGTACTAATAATACCACGGTCTAAACGTACTGCAAGTTAAAGTACTAATAATACCACGGTCTAAACGTACTGCAAGTTAAAGTACTAATAATACCACGGTCTAAACGTACTGCAAGTTAAAGTACTAATAATTCCACGGTCTAAACGTACTGCAAGTTAAAGTACTAATAATTCCACGGTCTAAACGTACTGCAAGTTAAAGCACTAATAATACCACGGTCTAAACGTACCGCAAGTTAAAGCACTAATAATACCACGGTCTAAACGTACTGCAAGTTAAAGTACTAATAATACCACGGTCTAAACGTACTGCAAGTTAAAGTACTAATAATACCACGGTCTAAACGTACTGCAAGTTAAAGTACTAATAATACCACGGTCTAAACGTACTGCAAGTTAAAGCAACTAATAATACCACGGTCTAAACGTACTGCAAGTTAAAGCACTAATAATACCACGGTCTAAACGTACTGCAAGTTAAAGCACTAATCATACCACGGTCTAAACGTACTGCAAGTTAAAGTACTAATAATACCACGGTCTAAACGTACCGCAAGTTAAAGCACTAATAATACCACGGTCTAAACGTACCGCAAGTTAAAGCACTAATAATACCACGGTCTAAACGTACTGCAAGTTAAAGCACTAATCATACCACGGTCTAAACGTACTGCAAGTTAAAGTACTAATAATACCACGGTCTAAACGTACTGCAAGTTAAAGTACTAATAATACCACGGTCTAAACGTACTGCAAGTTAAAGTACTAATAATACCACGGTCTAAACGTACTGCAAGTTAAAGCACTAATAATACCACGGTCTAAACGTACCGCAAGTTAAAGCACTAATAATACCACGGTCTAAACGTACTGCAAGTTAAAGCACTAATCATACCACGGTCTAAACGTACTGCAAGTTAAAGTACTAATAATACCACGGTCTAAACGTACTGCAAGTTAAAGCACTAATAATACCACGGTCTAAACGTACTGCAAGTTAAAGTACTAATAATACCACGGTCTAAACGTACTGCAAGTTAAAGCACTAATCATACCACGGTCTAAACGTACTGCAAGTTAAAGCACTAATAATACCACGGTCTAAACGTACCGCAAGTTAAAGTACTAATAATACCACGGTCTAAACGTACTGCAAGTTAAAGTACTAATAATACCACGGTCTAAACGTACTGCAAGTTAAAGTACTAATAATACCACGGTCTAAACGTACTGCAAGTTAAAGTACTAATAATACCACGGTCTAAACATACTGCAAGTTAAAGTACTAATAATACCACGGTCTAAACGTACTGCAAGTTAAAGCACTAATAATACCACGGTCTAAACGTACTGCAAGTTAAAGCACTAATAATACCACGGTCTAAACGTACTGCAAGTTAAAGTACTAATAATACCACGGTCTAAACGTACTGCAAGTTAAAGTACTAATAATACCACGGTCTAAACGTACTGCAAGTTAAAGCACTAATAATACCACGGTCTAAACGTACTGCAAGTTAAAGTACTAATAATACCACGGTCTAAACGTACTGCAAGTTAAAGCACTAATCATACCACGGTCTAAACGTACTGCAAGTTAAAGTACTAATAATACCACGGTCTAAACGTACTGCAAGTTAAAGTACTAATAATACCACGGTCTAAACGTACTGCAAGTTAAAGCACTAATAATACCACGGTCTAAACGTACTGCAAGTTAAAGTACTAATAATACCACGGTCTAAACGTACTGCAAGTTAAAGCACTAATAATACCACGGTCTAAACGTACTGCAAGTTAAAGCACTAATAATACCACGGTCTAAACGTACTGCAAGTTAAAGTACTAATAATACCACGGTCTAAACGTACTGCAAGTTAAAGTACTAATAATACCACGGTCTAAACGTACTGCAAGTTAAAGTACTAATAATACCACGGTCTAAACGTACTGCAAGTTAAAGCACTAATCATACCACGGTCTAAACGTACTGCAAGTTAAAGCACTAATCATACCACGGTCTAAACGTACTGCAAGTTAAAGCACTAATAATACCACGGTCTAAACGTACTGCAAGTTAAAGCACTAATAATACCACGGTCTAAACGTACCGCAAGTTAAAGTACTAATAATACCACGGTCTAAACGTACTGCAAGTTAAAGTACTAATAATACCACGGTCTAAACGTACTGCAAGTTAAAGCACTAATCATACCACGGTCTAAACGTACTGCAAGTTAAAGCACTAATCATACCACGGTCTAAACGTACTGCAAGTTAAAGCACTAATAATACCACGGTCTAAACGTACTGCAAGTTAAAGCACTAATAATACCACGGTCTAAACGTACTGCAAGTTAAAGTACTAATAATACCACGGTCTAAACGTACCGCAAGTTAAAGTACTAATAATACCACGGTCTAAACGTACTGCAAGTTAAAGCACTAATAATACCACGGTCTAAACGTACTGCAAGTTAAAGCACTAATCATACCACGGTCTAAACGTACTGCAAGTTAAAGCACTAATAATACCACGGTCTAAACGTACTGCAAGTTAAAGCACTAATAATACCACGGTCTAAACGTACCGCAAGTTAAAGCACTAATAATACCACGGTCTAAACGTACTGCAAGTTAAAGCACTAATAATACCACGGTCTAAACGTACCGCAAGTTAAAGCACTAATAATACCACGGTCTAAACGTACTGCAAGTTAAAGCACTAATAATACCACGGTCTAAACGTACTGCAAGTTAAAGTACTAATAATACCACGGTCTAAACGTACTGCAAGTTAAAGTACTAATAATACCACGGTCTAAACGTACTGCAAGTTAAAGTACTAATAATACCACGGTCTAAACGTACTGCAAGTTAAAGTACTAATAATACCACGGTCTAAACGTACTGCAAGTTAAAGTACTAATAATACCACGGTCTAAACGTACTGCAAGTTAAAGTACTAATAATACCACGGTCTAAACGTACTGCAAGTTAAAGCACTAATAATACCACGGTCTAAACGTACTGCAAGTTAAAGTACTAATAATACCACGGTCTAAACGTACTGCAAGTTAAAGCACTAATAATACCACGGTCTAAACGTACTGCAAGTTAAAGTACTAATAATACCACGGTCTAAACGTACTGCAAGTTAAAGCACTAATAATACCACGGTCTAAACGTACTGCAAGTTAAAGTACTAATAATACCACGGTCTAAACGTACTGCAAGTTAAAGTACTAATAATACCACGGTCTAAACGTACTGCAAGTTAAAGTACTAATAATACCACGGTCTAAACGTACTGCAAGTTAAAGTACTAATAATACCACGGTCTAAACGTACTGCAAGTTAAAGCACTAATAATACCACGGTCTAAACGTACTGCAAGTTAAAGTACTAATAATACCACGGTCTAAACGTACTGCAAGTTAAAGCACTAATAATACCACGGTCTAAACGTACTGCAAGTTAAAGTACTAATAATACCACGGTCTAAACGTACCGCAAGTTAAAGTACTAATAATACCACGGTCTAAACGTACTGCAAGTTAAAGCACTAATAATACCACGGTCTAAACGTACTGCAAGTTAAAGCACTAATAATACCACGGTCTAAACGTACTGCAAGTTAAAGCACTAATAATACCACGGTCTAAACGTACTGCAAGTTAAAGTACTAATAATACCACGGTCTAAACGTACTGCAAGTTAAAGTACTAATAATACCACGGTCTAAACGTACTGCAAGTTAAAGCACTAATAATACCACGGTCTAAACGTACTGCAAGTTAAAGTACTAATAATACCACGGTCTAAACGTACTGCAAGTTAAAGTACTAATAATACCACGGTCTAAACGTACTGCAAGTTAAAGCACTAATAATACCACGGTCTAAACGTACTGCAAGTTAAAGTACTAATCATACCACGGTCTAAACGTACTGCAAGTTAAAGTACTAATAATACCACGGTCTAAACGTACTGCAAGTTAAAGTACTAATCATACCACGGTCTAAACGTACTGCAAGTTAAAGCACTAATAATACCACGGTCTAAACGTACTGCAAGTTAAAGTACTAATCATACCACGGTCTAAACGTACTGCAAGTTAAAGTACTAATAATACCACGGTCTAAACGTACCGCAAGTTAAAGTACTAATAATACCACGGTCTAAACGTACTGCAAGTTAAAGCACTAATAATACCACGGTCTAAACGTACTGCAAGTTAAAGCACTAATAATACCACGGTCTAAACGTACTGCAAGTTAAAGTACTAATAATACCACGGTCTAAACGTACTGCAAGTTAAAGTACTAATAATACCACGGTCTAAACGTACTGCAAGTTAAAGTACTAATAATACCACGGTCTAAACGTACTGCAAGTTAAAGTACTAATAATACCACGGTCTAAACGTACTGCAAGTTAAAGCACTAATAATACCACGGTCTAAACGTACTGCAAGTTAAAGTACTAATCATACCACGGTCTAAACGTACTGCAAGTTAAAGTACTAATCATACCACGGTCTAAACGTACTGCAAGTTAAAGTACTAATAATACCACGGTCTAAACGTACTGCAAGTTAAAGTACTAATAATACCACGGTCTAAACGTACTGCAAGTTAAAGCACTAATAATACCACGGTCTAAACGTACTGCAAGTTAAAGCACTAATAATACCACGGTCTAAACGTACTGCAAGTTAAAGCACTAATAATACCACGGTCTAAACGTACTGCAAGTTAAAGTACTAATAATACCACGGTCTAAACGTACTGCAAGTTAAAGCACTAATAATACCACGGTCTAAACGTACTGCAAGTTAAAGTACTAATCATACCATAAAACGTACTTAATTTTTGTGAGGTAGAAGTGTAAATCAGGAGAAAAATCGAAATACTGGAAGTACCACTAAATTAAAGTACATTACTTGAGTAAATGTACTCAGTAGGAGACACATGTATGTAATGGTGTGTTGATCTATGGAGTATGGTGGATGTCAGAGAATACAACAGCTCAGTTCTTTACTTCCTGTGTGTTTACCCTGTGTTCCTGCAGGATCAGCTGACTGCCGTCCTCCAGCTGATGACCAGAGAGGCGCTGCGTAAAATCAGCCGAGTCTTCAGAGAGCTCTACATCAGCCTGGAGACAGAAAACAAAACTCTGAAGGACAAAGTGCATCATCTGGAGTCTGACCTGAGATCAAAGGGCGAGAAGACGGTTTATAAGATCAAACCATCAGGTGAGGAGATCAACGGTTATATATTGTATAGAAGTCTATGAGAAAAAAGTTCAGCTTCTCTGTAGATTGGTTTCCTCAGATTATTCCGCTGTTGGTGCCGTGCTAGGTGGCAGCCTGTTGCAGCAGCTCCCTGTGTTTATTGATATATTCTGTTTTTTACTACTTTTATTCTTTTATTTCACTTTTTTTCTTTCACGTATTTATTTAACTTTTTAACAGCTATGCTCACATTCTGTTTCGAACATTTTATAGCCATTCTTCTGTTACTTTCTGCACTTTTTGTTACGGAAAGCCACGCTCAAAGGAGCGACGAAGACGAAGAACAAGAGGAGGTACAAGCCTTCCGTGCCAGCGATAGTAATGGGGAACGTGAGATCACTGGCAAATAAGATGGAGGAGCTCGGCGTGCTGACAAAGACCCAGTGGGAGTACCGTGAGAGCAGCCTTGTGTTTTACGGAGACGTGGCTGCACCCGCATACCCCAGATAACAGCACGGCTCTCCCCAGCATCACAAGCGTTCGGGCAGACAGGGACGCTACTCTGAGCGGTAGGAAGACAAGAGGAGGGATTGCTCTGTATGAGAATGAATGACGGTGTAATCCTGGACATGTTTCCGTGAAGGAGCGTTTCTGTAGCCCGGACATTGAGCTGTGAGCTGCTGGATTGCGTCCTCACTACCTGCCCCGAGAGTTTCACTGCACCGTTGTTGTTGTTGTTGTTGTTGTTGTTGTTGTTGTTGTTGTTTACATTCCTCCATCAGCTGATGCGGAGGTGGCTGGTGACGTCATCCACTCCACTGTGGCCAAACTCCAAACACTACACCCAAATGCTTTCATCCCCATTCCTGGGGACTGTAACCAGGCTAAACTGGACAAAACTCTACCTATACTCACTCAGTATGTGAAATGGAGAGACTGGTCCTGTCCCATCTCAGATCGCAGGTGAGATCATTTCTAGACCCTCTGCAATTTACCAGCCTCACCTGGGGGTGGACGATGCCGTTATCTACCTGCTGCAGCGTGCTCACTCGTACCTGGAGGGGTCGGGCGCACTGTGAGAATCACCCTCTCTGATTTCTCCGGTGCATTCAACACCATCCAGCCCCGGCTACTGGGGGACCAGCTGCAGGCTATGAGGGTCCACCATCTCCTGGATCACCAGCTACCTCACAGACAGGCCACAGTGTGTCCGGCTGGGCAGTGTCCTGTCTGAGGTTGTGGTTGGTAGTACAGGAGCCCCACACGGGACTTTGCTGTCTCCCTTCCTGTTCACCTTATACACCACTGACTTTAATACAGCTCAGAGTCATGCCACCTGCAGGAGCTCTCTGATGACCCTGTAGTGGTAGGGTGTTTAAGGGATGGATGGGGGGAGGAGTACAGAGCGCTGGTGGAGGGTTTTGTGGAGTGGACTGGAAGAAATCTGCTTCTGAATCTGGCCAAGACCAGAGAGAGGGTCATTGACTTTTATATTTTGTTGTTGTTAATATTTTCTGTATATTTTTTATTTTATTGTATTGTAACTATATTGCCTTGTTTTGATGCTGCTGCAACATAAACATTTCCCAAATTGGGATCGATAAAGTAATTCTATTCTATTCTATATAGAAGTCTATGAGAAAAAAGTTCTGCTTACATCAGATTGTATAGAAGTCTATGAGAAAATGTAACATAGATGATTGACGTCAGTAAAGGCCCTGTTGCATCATGTTTTCTGTCTCGCTGTTCTTATAGATGGACCTGCCCTCTCACTGGACATCAATCAATCAGCAGTGAACCCTACAGCGCTTGCCTTGGCGATCCTCTCTTCCTCCAAACAGCAAGCAAGCAGTGCTGAGGTTCCTCTGGTCATCGTCAGCCAGCCACTGCCTCGACCAATCACAGGCCCAAGCCCCGCCCCCCAGGACCTGAAGACGCAGACGGACCTGCAGACAGACCTGCAGACGCAGACAGCCCTGCAGTCAGGTCTGCAGACACAGACTGACATGCAGATGCAGAAAGACCTGCAAATAGACCTGCAGACAGGCCTGCAGATGGAGGTGGTGTTAGAAATGTTCTCCACACATCCTGAAGAATCACCTGCAGGCGTTACATCACTTCCAACTTCTGATGGTCAGCAAATCAGTGAGCCCTCAGGGGAACCAATGACACACCTGACAACTGAGGACCAGAATGTTGTTGTCGTAAGTCTGACCCTGTCCACATTTAGAAAGAACTGTTTATAAGAACTTTCACAATACAAGACTCCAGTGGGTGTCCCTCCCCTTCCTGAAGCTTTGAATGTGAAACCAGGTCAACAACATCAATATTTAAATCTCTTTTAAACTCATTATCATTTCTTTAATGTCTGGTGTTGCTGATGCTGAGGATTATTAATGTATCCTATTTCAAAATACACAAGACTCAATAATAAGTCACTGCTGTTTGTTTTCCAGGAAACTGACATAAAGATAGAAACGACTGGAGAGGCTGACAGTCAACCAGGTGAGCCTTCACAGTAAATATAATTATTGTTACATAATTCAATCAAATAATAACCAGGTGACACCTTAATAATGAGCTTTAATAAATATAATACTCTCAGTGCCGCCTGGAAGCAGCCAGACATTTTGAATGTCCTTATCTATCGTAGTGCACCAAACCAAACGGTGTTTATGACCAATTGAGTGTGCCATACTTTATCAAACTCCTCAGACAGTTTTCATCCCATCAACTTCAGATTTAGTCAGGATTTTTTAAGTATGGATTTAACGTGTTGTGTTGCAGCTGACCTTAACATGTTGTGTTGCACCTTGTGTTGCAGCGGTAAGCCCGGAGCAGCAGAAGGAGACGGACAGGAGGAAGAGGCGGGAGCTGTACAAGGAGAAGAGGTTTTTCTGTGAGTTGTGTAACAAAGGCTTCCACCAGCAGCACCAGCTGAAGAAGCATGTTTCCTGCCACCTGAAGCCGTTCCCCTGCAGCTCCTGTGATAAAGGCTTCTACAAAGCCCGCAGTCTGCAAAAACACGAGCAGAGCCACGAGCTGCAGGCGGCGCAGGAGAGCGACCCGGAGAAGCTGCTGCACTGCTACCCCTGCGGCAGGAAGTTCCGGCTGCCTCGGCAGCTGCGCGCTCACCAGGCGTCACAGCACCGGCAGGAGCTGCTGCAATGTGGCATCTGTCCGCGCAGCTTCACCTCAGCCGCATCGCTGCGATACCACCAAGTCTCGCATGCTGCCGTCAAGCCCTTCATGTGCGATGTCTGTGGAAAAGGCTTCACCAGGAAGAAGAGTCTTCGCGAGCATCAGACGGTGCACAGCGGCGCCCGACCCTACTCCTGCGCCACCTGCGGGAAGAGCTTCTCCACTGCCAGCAACCTGCGCGTCCACAAGAGGTCGCATTCAGAAGAGCGGCCGTACAAGTGCCTCGAGTGCGACAAGGCCTTCAAGTGCAGGATGGGTCTGCTGCAGCACCGCCTGGTTCACACCGGAGAGAAACCCTTTACATGTCCAACCTGCGGGCTCAGCTTCGGACTCAAGTACAACTTCCAGAGACACCTGCGCCTGCACAACGGGGAGAAACCCTTCAGGTACCACAGTACTACTTCCTGTTTGTCTCTGACTTCCTCTCTGTCTTCGGACTTCCTGATTGTTTCCAGACTTTCTGTGTCTCTCTTGACTTCCTGTTTGTCTCCTGACTTCTTGATTGTTTCCAGACTTCCTGTATGTCTTCTGACTTCCTGATTGTTTCCTGATTTTCTGTGTTTCTCATGACTTCCTGTTTGTCTCCTGACTTCCTGATTTTCTCCTGACTTCCTGTCTGTGTCCTGACTTCCTGTCTGTGTCCTGACGTCCTGTCTCAGGTGTGAGAAGTGTGGAGAAGGTTTTTCTGGAACATGGGCCCTGAAGACCCACATGCTTGTCCATGGCGTAGAGAAGCCCTTCATGTGTGACCTGTGTGGAAAGACCTTCTTCTATAACTGCCAGCTGCAGAAGCACCAGCAGCTGGTCCACGTGGATAAGGATCGTCGGGGGGGCAGTGCGGCAGGGAGGCGGCATCCGGCGGCTGAGAAACCATTCGTCTGTAAAGTCTGTCTGAAGAGCTTCAGCAGCGCCGCCACACTCAGGACTCATGAGAAGAGCCACGCCGAGAACAAGGAATTCAGCTGTGACACCTGCGGGAAGACCTTCCACCTGAGACACCTGTACCTGTACCACCTGAGGACGCACAGCGGCGAGCGGCCTCACATCTGCGCTGTATGCAGCAAAGGCTTCCTGCTGCAGTCGCAGTTGAAGCAGCACGAGTTGCTGCACACAGGTGTTAAGCCGCACCAGTGCCAGCAGTGCGGGAAGGAGTTCCGGACCCCGCAGAACTACCATCGTCACCTTCTGGTTCACAGCGGAGAGAAGCCGTACGAGTGCGGCGTCTGCAGCAGGAAGTTCAGGCAGTCCAACCAGCTGAAGTCTCACATGCAGATCCATACCGGCGTGAAGCTGTACTCCTGCCAGCGCTGCGGACTCGGTTTCTCTGACTCACGGCAGCTAAAGAAGCACCGCTGTGGAGATGAACTCCAGGGGGGGCGGCGCCGCAAACCGAAGGACGGATTTCCTTGGAGTGAGGGCTTCCCCAACTAGTCTAGGGTTAGCATAAGGACGGCTTCTCCTGGGGCGAGGGCTTCAACAGCTAGCCTATCTTACCATCTCTGTCTCAACACTTTCTCCTTTATTTTTTATATGAAAACCAGACTTTATGATGGAAACAAAGAACAGATATAGTTTGTAGTTTTTTATGATCATTATTCTGTGTAGAAAATAAAATCTGAAACCAGATGTGTACACTGCCTGCCTCTCTCCACAAACTATGTTATAATAATAACTGAATTAATCTGCCTCTCTCCACAAGCAGTTTGTCTATAATGATATTACTTGTGACAGAGTTTTAGACAGCCACATAACGTGCAGGATGAGTGATGGAGGAAGATCTCAACCACGATCGGTCATGCTACACTTCAATACTGATATTCTACAAAATGTTCCTGGACCACATCAGTTACCCAGTGAGGACGTTTGTTCCCAAGCCAATATACTGCAGACGGTGCTGGAAGTTTGGTCACAGCTCGCTGGTCTGCAGACACTCTTTGGGGATTTGTGGCAAGTGTGGGGATGAGTTGTGCAGCGGTAGAAACTGTGAGAGTGTAGTCAGTGCGGGAGGAATCATGATGCATGGAGATGATTGTCCAAAGAGACAAAGTGAGATTAAAATAATAAAGAATAGGGCCAAGAAAACAATACATGAAGAGAAAGAACCAAAGAAAGCGAAGAGTCTTGGAAACAGGGGAGTGTACAGCAGGTAGGAGTGAAGAGGATCATTGTTTGTGTAAGGACAAGACTAAGTTCTTGGTGTTTCTGGCCATGGTGAATAACTGTGCTGCTGAGGCAGAAAGAAAGTCAGAGAATTTAAATCATTGTCCAGCAGTGGCTCAGTCAGTAGGGGCTTGGACTGGGAATCGTAGGGTTGCCGGTTCAAGTCCCCAAACAGACTTGAAATATGGAAAGTGGACTGCTACTTGGAGAGGTCCCAGTTCCCCTCCTAGGCCCTGCCGTGGTGCCCTTGAGCAAGGCACCGGACACCTCCAATCCCCCCTCCCCATTGCTTCCTGGGCGCTGCACGATAGCTGCCCACTGCTCCTAGTACTAGGATGGGTTAAATGCAGAGGACCAATCACTGTGTGTGCTCTGCTGTGTGCAAGCATGTGACAATAAAGAGGGTTTCATCCTCCGATTCTATCTATCTAAGAACGTTAGTGGAGAGGAAGTGCAGGGGCTGTTGAGAGAGGCATTCATGCCTTCTTGAACAATGATATTAGTACTCATTTGAGATAAAAGTATAACACCTAGTGAAGTTATAGTAGTATTTTAAGTTATTTTTTTATTTTTATGGTTCGTTTTTGAAAAGGCAGTTTATAATGTATCCAGTAGTGGACAGCAATGCAACGTTTTGGTTGCCATCCGCCCCTAAAAAAAAACCAAAAGTAGTAGAAGAAGAAGTCTCTGCACCGCACGGTCCATGAAGTCAGCACTCAGCGCATGCGCACTATGTCAACAGCGGGTTTACGCGGGGGGGAATATTCAGTTTGCCTTAAATACTATAAATACCGTTTAATACGACAGTCTTTCGTGTTTATACATACAGTCTGTGGGTCTAACACCGGGACAGATCCGCTGAGTCTCCGGTGAAGCTCGGTGAAGCTCAGTGAGTCCTGAAAGAGTGTTAACTGTTGGCTGTCACGGTAATTTAGCTGTTAGCTGCTAACACAGACACTGCGGCCTGCGGTCAGGTGCTCACTGTTACCTGTATCTTTATAATACATACATTTAGCTCCACCTGTTAGAAGCAGAACTCAGGTAAGTGTGACGTAACAGTCATTTCTTACTCTTCTTCATGTTTCTTTATTCTATCTGTTGTTGAGTCCCAAACAGAGCTAACCAGAAGCTAACATTAGCTCCACTCACAAAATAACTCGTCTTGCTGTTTTAAATTAAGAGAGCATTTTAATCACCAGGTGCTCAGCAGCTGCTGCTGAACACCTGAAGCCCCAGGCTGTTCATCTGTAGTCCACCATGTTTTACAGATTTAACTCAGTCCATTAATGTGTTTATGGGCTATTAATGAGGGATGTTAATATGTTTGTGAGTTATCATGGGGACAACAGATAAAGGGAGTCAACCTATGCGCATGCTTGCTGTTAAAGAACGGGTTTAATATTTAATTAAGGAATATAACAGATGAATTATTACTAGTCTTTTTACCCGGGAACATAAATTAGAGTTCGAGTCTACACCTGTTGCTATTTCAATATATGAGGTATCTGGAGGCTCACGTCACGTTTACAGACTTGGTAGTTATAGTAGTTAGAACAGGGTTTAATAACGTCCTGTTGGATTAGCATTGAGTCTATCACACACCCCTGTTCCTCCTGCAGACTGCTGCTGACTGCCAGCCTCAGCAATAGAGGAGGAAGCAGAAGAAGAGGAAGAAGATGTCGCTGGTGTCAGAGCTAGAGTTGGGGGAGGATATCTCTCTCTCTCTGGACGACTGTCGCTGCCCCGTCTGTCTGGAAATCTTCATGGAGCCGGTTACCCTGCCCTGCGCACACACCTTCTGCAAGGTAACACACACGATAACATACACCTTCTGCAAGGTAACACACACCTTGTGCAAGGTAACACACATGATAACACACACCTTCTGTTTGCCAGGTCGTAAATATATCTCCGGAACTGCGCAACCCAAATTATACGAGGCAGTTAGGAACACATTTCGTGTATGCTTAAAGACGTGCATGCAGTCATTTTTACCACGGACATTTGGAGCTCCGACGTGTGCCCCATGTCTTTGATAAGTTTTACGTCACACTGGGTGGACAGAGAGTCAACATAGAATGATTTTTTGTAACATACTGGTATCGGTACTCTGTATCGGCCGATACCCACAGCACAAGTATCGGTATCAGGAGGGAAAAAATGTTATCGGAACATCTCTAAAGGTAACATACACATTCTGCAAGCTAACACACCACACCATCTGTAAGGTAACACACACAGATTAACACACACCATCTGTAAGGTAACACACACACCTTCCTGTTTCCTGTAATGACGGTTGCTCCCTGTGTTTCAGGAGCGTCTCCTGTAATGACGGTTGCTCCCTGTGTTTCAGGAGCGTCTCCTGTAATGACGGTTGCTCCCTGTGTTTCAGGAGCGTCTCCTGTAATGACGGTTGCTCCCTGTGTTTCAGGAGCGTCTCCTGTAATGACGGTTGCTCCCTGTGTTTCAGGAGCGTCTCCTGTAATGACAGTTGTTCCCTGTATTTCAGGAGCGTCTCCTGTAATGACGGTTGCTCCCTGTGTTTCAGGAGCGTCTCCTGTAATGACGGTTGCTCCCTGTGTTTCAGGAGCGTCTCCTGTAATGACAGTTGTTCCCTGTGTTTCAGGAGTGTTTCCGGGAGTCGGTGGATAAGGCTACTCTTTGCTGTCCGCTCTGCAGGAAGAGGGTTTCCTCCTGGGCTCGGCTGCACAGCAGGAAGAACTCCATGGTGGATCAGAACCTGTGGACCAGGATCCAGAAAAGCTTCCCTCTGCAGTGTAAGAGACGCCTCAACGGAGAGGAAGCTGAGGAAGAGCCAGGAGGTAGGTACACACACACACACACACACACACACACACACACACACACACACACACACACACACAGGGATGACAACTGAAAGTGTGTGTGTGTGTGTGTAGTCTCTGTGTTTTCTCCCAGAGTGAGTCTGCCTGGGGAGCTGAAGCAGGAATACGAGGATCAGGTCTCCAGAGTAAGTTTATTCTAACTCGTTTGTTTGGGCACACACACAATTATCTCCACTGTTGAGCATTTACTTCGACATTCTATCTTTTGCTCGTCTCAGTCCATTTCACATATTTCAATTCTCCTGCAGCACCTGACAATAGTCTGTCAACACAATCTATTTGTATGTCTTATCAAGCTGCATTGTGGGAGGAGCCTGGGACAGATGTTCATTTCCATATCTAGACTGTAGCTGAACACACGCACTGTTTCAGGTGACGGAGGAGAAGCTGTTGGTGGCGTGTTGACATGTTGTGTGTTTCAGTTGACGGAGGAGAAGCGAATGCTGGAGGAGGAGGAGAGCAGGGCGAGTGAGGAGTTGATCAGAAGGCTCCTGCAGGAGGAGCAGCAGCAGCTGCAAGAGGAGAGGAAAAGGAGGGAGGAGGATGAGAGGCTGGCTCTGCTGCTCAGCTCTCAGCTGGTCAGTGTCATACATCATATGATTTATAGCTGTGTATTTTATTCAATATTTCATGTAACCTCCTCATGTCTCCTCCTGCAGAACCCTGCTCCTGCCGAAGTCACTGCAGCCAAGAAGAAGAAGAAGAAGGAGGTCAGCGGGGGACAGATGGAGAGGTGAGGGGAGGTCTGTCTTTACCTGTAGCTATGTTTACATTACCTGCGCCCGTCTTTACATGTAGCAGCCATGTTAACCTGTAGCAGCCGTGTTTACCTGTAGCCTTGTTTAAATGTAGCAGCCGTGTTTACCTGTAGCCTTGTTTACCTGTAGCCTTGTTTACCTGTAGCGGCCGTGTATACCTGTAGCCTTGTTTACCTGTAGCGGCCGGGTTTACCTGTAGCCTTGTTTACCTGTAGCGGCCGTGTATACCTGTAACCTTGTTTAGCTGTAGCGGCCGTGTTTACCTGTAGCCTTGTTTACTTGTAGTGGCCGTGTCTACCTGTAGCCTTGTTTACCTGTAGCGGCCGGGTTTACCAGTAGTAGCCTTGTTTACCTGTAGCGGCCGGGTTTACCTGTAGCCTTGTTTACCTGTAGCGGCCATGTATACCTGTAGCCTTGTTTACCTGTAGCAGCCGTGTTTACCTGTAGCCTTGTTTACCTGTAGCAGCCGTGTTTACCTGTAGCCTTGTTTACCTGTAGCAGCCGGGTTTACCTGTAGCCTTGTTTACCTGTAGTAGCCGTGTTTACCTGTAGCGGCCGTGTATACCTGTAGCCTTGTTTACCTGTAGCGGCCGGCTTTACCTGTAGCCTTGTTTACCTGTAGCGGCCGGGTTTACCAGTAGTAGCCTTGTTTACCTGTAGCGGCCGGGTTTACCTGTAGCCTTGTTTACCTGTAGTGGCCGTGTTTACCTGTAGCCTTGTTTACCTGTAGCGGCCGGGTTTACCTGTAGCCTTGTTTACCTTTAGTGGCCGTGTCTACCTGTAGCCTTGTTTACCTGTAGCGGCCGGGTTTACCTGTAGCCTTGTTTACCTTTAGTGGCCGTGTCTACCTGTAGCCTTGTTTACCTGTAGCGGCCGGGTTTACCAGTAGTAGCCTTGTTTACCTGTAGCGGCCGGGTTTACCAGTAGTAGCCTTGTTTACCTGTAGTGGCCGGGTTTACCTGTAGCCTTGTTTACCTGTAGTAGCGTTGTTTACCTGTAGCGGCCGTGTATACCTGTAGCGGCCGTGTATACCTGTAGCGCCCGGGTCTACCTGTAGTGGCCGTGTCTACCTGTAGCGGCCTTGTTTACCTGTAGCGGCCTTGTTTACCTGTAGCGGCCGGGTTTACCTGTAGCCTTGTTTACCTGTAGCGGCCGTGTATACCTGTAGCCTTGTTTACCTGTAGCGGCCGTGTTTACCTGTAGCCTTGTTTACCTGTAGCGGCCGGGTTTACCTGTAGCCTTGTTTACCTGTAGCGGCCATGTTTACCTGTAGCCTTGTTTACCTGTAGCGGCCGTGTTTACCTGTAGCCTTGTTTACCTGTAGCCTTGTTTCCCTGTAGCAGCCGTGTCTACCTGTAGTAGCCTTGTTTACTTTTAGCAGACGTGTTTAACTGTAGCCTTGTTTACCTGGAGCAGCCGTGTTTACCTGTAGCGGCCAGGTATACCTGTAGCCTTGTTTACCTGTAGCGGCCGGGTTTACCTGTAGCCTTGTTTACCTGTAGCGGCCGGGTTTACCAGTAGTAGCCTTGTTTACCTGTAGCGGCCGGGTTTACCTGTAGCCTTGTTTACCTGTAGCCTTGTTTCCCTGTAGCAGCCGTGTCTACCTGTAGTAGCCTTGTTTACTTTTAGCAGACGTGTTTAACTGTAGCCTTGTTTACCTGTAGCAGCCGTGTCTACCTGTAGTAGCCTTGTTTACTTTTAGCAGCCGTGTTTAACTGTAGCCTTGTTTACCTGTAGCAGCCGTGTTTACCTGTAGCGGCCAGGTATACCTGCAGCCTTGTTTACCTGTAGCGGCCGGGTTTACCTGTAGCCTTGTTTACCTGTAGCGGCCGGGTTTACCAGTAGTAGCCTTGTTTACCTGTAGCGGCCGGGTTTACCTGTAGCCTTGTTTACCTGTAGCCTTGTTTACCTTTAGTGGCCGTCTCTACCTGTAGCCTTGTTTACCTGTAGCGGCCAGGTTTACCAGTAGTAGCCTTGTTTACCTGTAGCGGCCGGGTTTACCCGTAGCCTTGTTTACCTGTAGCCTTGTTTACCTGTAGCGGCCGTGTATACCTGTAGCGGCTGGGTTTACCTGTAGCCGTGTTTACCCGTAGCCTTGTTTACCTGTAGTAGCCGTGTTTACCTGTAGCCTTGTTTACCTGTAGCGGCCGTGTATACCTGTAGCGGCTGGGTTTACCTGTAGCCGTGTTTACCTGTAGCCTTGTTTACCTGTAGCGGCCGTGTATACCTGTAGCGGCCGTGTATACCTGTAGCGGCTGGGTTTACCTGTAGCCTTGTTTACCTGTAGTGGCCGTGTATACCTGTAGCCTTGCTTACCTTTAGCGGCCGTGTTTACCTGTAGCCTTGTTTACCTGTAGTAGCCGTGTTTACCTGTAGCCTTGTTTACCTGTAGCGGCCGTGTATACCTGTAGCGGCTGGGTTTACCTGTAGCCTTGTTTACCTGTAGTGGCCGTGTATACCTGTAGCCTTGTTTACCTGTAGCCTTGCTTACCTTTAGCGGCCGTGTCTACCTGTAGCCTTGTTTACCTGTAGCAGCCGTGTTTACCTGTAGCAGCTGTGTTTACCTGTAGCCTTGTTTACCTGTAGCCTTGTTTACCTGTAGCAGCCGTGTATACCTGTAGCCTTGTTTACCTGTAGCGGCCGTGTTTACCTGTAGCCTTGTTTCCCTGTAGCGGCCGTGTTTACATGTAGCAGCCGTGTCTACCTGTAGCGGCCTTGTTTACCTTTAGCAGCCGTGTTTATCTGTAGCCTTGTTTACCTTTAGCAGCCATGTTTATCTGCAGTAGCCGTGTTTACCTGTAGCCTTGTTTCCCTGTAGCGGCCGTGTTTACATGTAGCAGCCGTGTCTACCTGTAGCGGCCTTGTTTACCTTTAGCAGCCGTGTTTACCTGTAGCCTTGTTTACCTTTAGCAGCCATGTTTATCTGCAGTAGCCGTGTTTACCTGTAGCCTTGTTTCCCTGTAGCGGCCGTGTTTACATGTAGCAGCCGTGTCTACCTGTAGCGGCCTTGTTTACCTTTAGCAGCCGTGTTTATCTGTAGTAGCCTTGTTTACCTTTAGCAGCCATGTTTATCTGCAGTAGCCTTGTTTACCTGTAGCAGCCGTGTTTACCTGTAGCAGCCTTGTTTACCTGTAGCCTTGTTTACCTGTAGCAGCCGTGTTTACCTGTAGCCTTGTTAACCTGTAGCAGCCTTGTTTACCTGTAGCCTTGTTTGCCTGTAGCAGCCGTGTTTACCTGTAGCCTTGTTTACCTCTAGCAGCCGTGTTTACCTGTAGCCTTGTTTACCTCTAGCAGCCGTGTTTACCTGTAGCCTTGTTTACCTGTAGCAGCCGTGTTTACCTGTAGCCTTGTTTACCTTTAGCAGCTGTGTTTACCTGTAGCCTTGTTTACCTGTAGTAGCCTTGTTTACCTGTAGCGGCCGGGTTTACCTGTAGCCTTGTTTACCTGTCGCGGCCGTGTGTACCTGTAGCCTTATGTACCTGTAGCGGCCGTGTTTACATGTAGCGGCCGTGTTTACATGTAGCGGCCGTGTTTACCTGTAGCGGCCGTGTATACCTGTAGCGGCCGTGTATACCTGTAGCGGCCATGTTTACATGTAGCGGCCGTGTATACATGTAGCGGCCGTGTTTACCTGCAGCCATGTTTACATGTAGCGGCCGTGTTTACCTGTAGCGGCCGTGTATACCTGTAGCGGCCGTGTATACCTGTAGCGGCCATGTTTACATGTAGCGGCCGTGTTTACATGTAGCGGCCGTGTTTACATGTAGCGGCCGTGTTTACCTGCAGCCATGTTTACATGTAGCAGCCGTGTTTGCCTGTAGCCTTGTTTACCTGTAGCAGCCGTGTTTACCTGTAGCCTTGTTTACCTGTAGCAGCCGTGTTTACCTGTAGCCTTGTTTACCTGTAGCAGCCGTGTTTACCTGTAGCCTTGTTTACCTTTAGCAGCCGTGTTTACCTGTAGCCTTGTTTACCTGTAGTAGCCTTGTTTACCTGTAGCGGCCGGGTTTACCTGTAGCCTTGTTTACCTGTAGCGGCCGTGTGTACCTGTAGCCTTGTGTACCTGTAGCGGCCGTGTTTACATGTAGCGGCCGTGTTTACATGTAGCGGCCGTGTTTACCTGTAGCCTTGTGTACCTGTAGCGGCCGTGTTTACATGTAGCGGCCGTGTTTACATGTAGTGGCCGTGTTTACCTGCAGCCATGTTTACATGTAGCAGCCGTGTTTACCTGTAGCGGCCGTGTATACCTGTAGCGGCCGTGTATACCTGTAGCGACCGTGTTTACCTGTAGCCTTGTTTACCTGTAGCAGCC
Source organism: Eleginops maclovinus (assembly GCF_036324505.1). Classification (NCBI taxonomy): domain Eukaryota; kingdom Metazoa; phylum Chordata; class Actinopteri; order Perciformes; family Eleginopidae; genus Eleginops; species Eleginops maclovinus. The sequence continues at coordinate 53,421 of NC_086366.1, forward strand.
GTGTTTACCTGTAGCCTTGTTTACCTCTAGCAGCCGTGTTTACCTGTAGCCTTGTTTACCTGTAGCAGCCGTGTTTACCTGTAGCCTTGTTTACCTTTAGCAGCCGTGTTTACCTGTAGCCTTGTTTACCTGTAGCGGCCGTGTTTACCTGTAGCCTTGTTTCCCTGTAGCGGCCGTGTTTACATGTAGCGGCCGGGTTTACCTGTAGCCTTGTTTACCTGTCGCGGCCGTGTGTACCTGTAGCCTTGTGTACCTGTAGCGGCCGTTTGTACCTGTAGCCTTGTGTACCTGTAGCGGCCGTGTTTACCTGTAGCCTTGTTTACATGTAGCGGCCGTGTATACCTGTAGCGGCCGTGTATACCTGTAGCGGCCATGTTTACATGTAGCGGCCATGTTTACATGTAGCGGCCGTGTTTACATGTAGTGGCCGTGTTTACCTGCAGCCATGTTTACATGTAGCAGCCGTGTTTGCCTGTAGCCTTGTTTACCTGTAGCAGCCGTGTTTACCTGTAGCCTTGTTTACCTGTAGCAGCCGTGTTTACCTGTAGCCTTGTTTACCTGTAGCAGCCGTGTTTACCTGTAGCCTTGTTTACCTCTAGCAGCCGTGTTTACCTGTAGCCTTGTTTACCTGTAGCAGCCGTGTTTACCTGTAGCCTTGTTTACCTGTAGCGGCCGTGTGTACCTGTAGCGGCCGTGTTTACATGTAGCGGCCATGTTTACATGTAGCCTTGTTTACCTGTAGTAGCCTTGTTTACCTGTAGCAGCCGTGTTTACCTGTAGCCTTGTTTACCTGTAGCGGCCGGGTTTACCTGTAGCCTTGTTTACCTGTAGCGGCCGTGTGTACCTGTAGCCTTGTGTACCTGTAGCGGCCGTGTTTACATGTAGCGGCCGTGTTTACATGTAGCGGCCGTGTTTACCTGTAGCCTTGTGTACCTGTAGCGGCCGTGTTTACATGTAGCGGCCGTGTTTACATGTACAGGCCGTGTTTACCTGCAGCCATGTTTACATGTAGCGGCCGTGTTTACCTGTAGCGGCCGTGTATACCTGTAGCGGCCGTGTATGCCTGTAGCGGCCGTGTATGCCTGTAGCGGCCGTGTATGCCTGTAGCGGCCGTGTATGCCTGTAGCGGCCGTGTTTACATGTAGCGGCCGTGTTTACATGTAGCGGCCGTGTTTACATGTAGCGGCCGTGTTTACATGTAGCGGCCGTGTTTACCTGTAGCGGCCGTGTTTACCTGTAGCCTTGTTTACCTGTAGCGGCCGTGTATAACTGTAGCCTTGTTTACCTGTAGCGGCCAGGTTAACCTGTAGCCTTGTTTACCTGTAGCGGCCGTGTATACCTGTAGCTAGGGCTGGGCGATATATCGATATATTTTTAAATAAGATATGGAATTAGACCATATGGCATATATTGATATAGTTCAAAATTGCGCTGTAATACTTGCTTCAGGCAAGCCGTTGATCGGAACTCTCTGCACTGCTTCACGCGCCCCGGCTCCGCCCCTCCTCTTTCATGCACAGAGGGGGGAGGGGGAGGGACACTCCGGCACTCTTCAACAAACATGGAGAAGGCAACAACGTCTGCAGAGCGTACGGTGGAGAGCCCCTTGGTTGGTAAAAGAAAAAGCAGTAGCTCAATCATTTGGAGATGGTTTGGATACAAATTGTCAGACGAGCAACAAAACCAAGCTATATGTAGGGAGTGCCATAAGCACATTGCAGCCAGTGGTGGAAGCACTACGAATCTTTTTCATCACTTAAAAACGTGGCACAAAGTGCAATATGAAGAGTGTGTGAAACTGCGCGCTGCAGAAGCCACAGGCACAAGCCGTCCCCAACCCGACAAAGCTCCAGCCCCAAAACAAAGCTCACTGCAAGCTTCATTTCCCCGCTGTGTGCCGTATGAGAAGAAAAGCGACAAGTGGCGTGCAATAACAAAGGCGGTGTCCTTTCACATTGCCAAAGACATGGTCCCTGTTGCAACAGTGGAACAGGTCGGGGTCAAAGAGCTAATTAAAAAGCTGGACCCGAGATACGAGCTTCCCAGTCGAAACTATTTTGCACGAGAAGCACTGGCGCAAATGTATAGTGAAGTCAGACAGAACGTTGCAGGCCGGCTCGCTAACGTCACCCATTTTGCGTTGACCAGAGATATGTGGTCAAGCAGGACGTGTGAGCCTTATATGAGCGGGACAGTTCACTTCATGCAAGACTCGAAGATGAAAACACCTTGTCTCCAAACAAGGCTAATTTTATTTATTTAAATGTGCACCTTACGGAGCTTTGTTATACAGTGTTTATGTTTACATTTTATAGTGAGTTTTCAATGAAACTACTCGTATTTGGCTTTGACTTTGACTGAGCATTTCATTTCACAGCTCTCACTTTGCGGAAAAAATATCGGGATATATATCGTATATCGATATTCAACCTAAATGTATCGGGATATGACTTTTGGTCCATATCGCCCAGCCCTACCTGTAGTAGCCTTGTTTACCTGTAGTAGCCTTGTTTACCTGTAGCGGCCTTGTTTACTTGTAGCAGCCGTGTTTACCTGTAGCAGCCGTGTTTACCTGTAGCAGCCGTGTTTACCTGTAGTAGCCTTGTTTACCTGTAGCGGCCTTGTTTACTTGTAGCAGCCGTGTTTACCTGTAGCAGCCGTGTTTACCTGTAGCAGCCGTGTTTACCTGTAGCAGCCGTGTTTACCTGTAGCGGCCTTGTTTACCTGTAGCGGCCTTGTTTACTTGTAGCAGCCGTGTTTACTTGTAGCCTTGTTTACCTGTAGCCTTGTTTACCTGTAGCAGCCGTGTTTACCTGTAGCAGCCGTGTTTACCTGTAGCAGCCTTGTTTACCTGTAGCGGCCTTGTTTACTTGTAGCAGCCGTGTTTACTTGTAGCAGCCGTGTTTACCTGTAGCCTTGTTTACCTGTAGCCTTGTTTACCTGTAGCAGCCGTGTTTACCTGTAGCCTTGTTTACCTGTAGCCTTGTTTACCTGTAGCAGCCGTGTTTACCTGTAGCAGCCGTGTTTACCTGTAGCCTTGTTTACCTGTAGCCTTGTTTACCTGTAGCAGCCGTGTTTACCTGTAGCAGCCGTGTTTACCTGTAGCCTTGTTTACCTGTAGCCTTGTTTACCTGTAGCAGCCATGTTTACCTGTAGCAGCCGTGTTTACCTGTAGCCTTGTTTACCTGTAGCCTTGTTTACCTGTAGCAGCCTTGTTTACCTGTAGCAGCCGTGTTTACCTGTAGCCTTGTTTACCTGTAGCCTTGTTTACCTGTAGCAGCCATGTTTACCTGTAGCAGCCGTGTTTACCTGTAGCCTTGTTTACCTGTAGCCTTGTTTACCTGCAGTAGCCTTGTTTACCTGTAGCAGCCTTGTTTACCTGTAGCGGCCGGGTTAACCTGTAGCCTTGTTTACCTTTAGCAGCCGTGTTTACCTGTAGCCTTTTTTACCTGTAGCAGCCTTGTTTACCTGTAGCCTTGTTTACCTGTAGTGGCCTTGTTTACCTGTAGCAGCCGTGGAGATGATGATGAAGATGATGTTGTGTCTGTTTCAGGTTCTTGTGTCCTCTCCCTGCTAACAGCAGATCATCAGACGGCAGCTTCATGTCCAACAAGGTAAATCAATCTGTGCATTCATCTGACATATCAATAATCATAATAATGATGAAGAAGAAGAAGAAGACATACTTTATTAATCCCTTACAGGGAAATTGCTTTCTCTACTCTATTGTGTTGACACACATTAAACACACAGAGGAAATACATGCACACACAACCACATGCAGAGGAGAGGTGGCAGAGCAGAGAGGCAGCCAGGTACCCGGCACCAAGGGAGCAGATAGAGGTTAGGTGCCTTGCTCAAGGGCACCTCGGCAGTGGCCTAGGAGGAGAACTGGCACCTCTCCAGCTACCAGCTCACTCCATATATATATTTTTTTTTGGTCCGGTCGGGACGTGAACCGGCGACCCTTCGGTCCCAAGACCAAGTCCCTACTTACTGAGCCACTGCCCCCCCTAAGCCATAATAATAATAATAATAATAATTTAAAAAACTGTGTGCTGTTTTCATAGTTGCATCACTTTAAAGCATTATTTCCAACTGCAAGCTGTATAAACTTGAATGCGCATTGTGATGCATTGCTGAGTATGTGTAATGAGGGACGGCGTGGCTTTAAGACTTCAACACCTCAATCAAGGTGTGCACAATTATTAGGAAGCTTCTTTTCCTCAGATAAAATGGAACAAACAGAGATTTAACTGACTCTGAAAAGTCAGACATTGTAAAAAAGTATCTCAGAGGGATGCAGCACTCTTGACATTACTAAGATATTCGGTCATGTTCACAGAACCATCAAACTTTTAGTTGCAAAGAAACATGTCCTGAAAAAAGACGCAAATTCGGTGCCAAAGATCTGAGAAGAATCGAACATGAAGCTACCAGGAAGCCATTATGTCTATAGAGCTGTCATATTCCAGAACTGCAACCTACCTGGAGGGCCAAGTACAATGTGTTCAGAGCTCAGAGACTGGGCCAAGTTAAGGACGGCTGAAACCGGACCACCACTGAACAATACACATGAGGTGAAACATCAAGACTGGGCCGAGACATTTCTGAAGAAAGATTTCTCTAAGGCTTTATGGACTGATGAGAGGAGGGTGACCTTGTACCGTGGATGGACCAGATGGATGGGGTGATCAGTAACGGGCACAGAGCTCCACTTCGACTCAGACGACAGCCAGGTGGAGGTGGGTGTCAGGTTCTGGTATGAGCTGGCATTATTAAAGATGAGCTAGTTGAACCTTTTCGGGTTGAAGATGGACCCAAAATCACCTACTACCAGTTTTAAGAACACGTTTTCTTCCATCCAAGGTACAGGAAGAAGTCTGCATCTTTCAAGAAGAGCAGGATCCTATGAAGGACAATGCTCCATCGCATGCATCAAAGTGCTCCTCTGCGTGGCTAGCCAGTGGCCCCCTTCCTCACCTGACCTAAACCCTATTGAGAATGTTTGGGCCCTTCGTAAGCGGAACATTTACGCTGAAGGGAGACAGTACACCTCTCTGAACAGAGTCTGGCAGGCTGTGGTTGCTGCTGCACATATGGTCAACGGATCACGACACTGACAGACTCCATGAAGGGAAGGCTTGGGTCATTGGAGAGAAAGGATGTTGGTCAATGGTCTGTCAGAAATGTTTATTTGTACATTTTGAGTTGTTTGTTTACTAGTCTCGTTAAACGATGAAGTGAAATTGGAACATTTTGGTATTCCTTTACTTAATAATATTTGCCTAATGGTTGTGCATACAAAACTTTACTTTTACTTTCGTAAATATTCAGGTTTGACGTTAATTAACATTTTGGATTGACCGAGGGCACTGTTACATAAAATGAATCCTCAAAAATCTAACTCGCCTACTGATTGTTCACAAAGTGTATGTATACCATATCATATGCGACGATCTCGTGACTTTAGTGATGTGACGACCTCCTGACCACAGCGATGCGACAACCTCATGACTTTAGAGATGCGACGACCTCTTGACTTTAGAGATGCGACGACCTCCTGACAACAGTGATGCGACAACCTCTTGACTTTAGTGATGCGACGACTTCTTGACTTTAGAGATGCGACGACCTCTTGACAACAGCGATGCGACAACCTCTTGACTTTAGAGATGCGACAACCTCTTGACTTTAGAGATGCGACGACCTCCTGACAACAGTGATGCGACGACCTCCTGACAACAGTGATGCGACAACCTCGTGACTTTAGTGATGCGACAACCTCGTGACTTTAATGATGCGACAACCTCGTGACTTTAATGATGCGACAACCTCGTGACTTTAGTGATGCGACAACCTCGTGACTTTAGTGATGCGACAACCTTGTGACTTAAGAGATGCGACGCCCTCCTGACAACAGCGATGCGACAACCTCGTGACTTTAGAGATGTGACGACCTTGTGACTTAAGAGATGCGACGCCCTCCTGACAACAGCGATGCGACAACCTCTTTGACTTTATTGATCCGACGACCTCTTGACTTTAGAGATGTGACGACCTCCTGACAACAGTGATGCGACAACCTCGTGACTTTAGTGATGCGACAACCTCGTGACTTTAATGATGCGACAACCTCGTGACTTTAGTGATGCGACAACCTCGTGACTTTAAAGATGCGACGACCTCCTGACAACAGTGATGCGACGACCTCTTGACTTTAGCGATGCGACAACCTCTTGACTTTATTGATCCGACGACCTCTTGACTTTAGCGATGCGACGACCTTGTGACATTAGTGATGCGACGACCTCTTGACTTTAGAGATGCGACAACCTCCTGACAACAGTGATGCGACAACCTGTTGACTTTAGCGATGCGACGACCTCCTGACTTTAAAAATGCGACAACCTCCTGACAACAGTGATGCGACAACCTCGTGACTTCAGTGATGCAACGACCTTGTAACGACCTCCTGACTTTAGTGATGCGACAACCTCTTGACAACAGTGATGCACGACCTGGTGACTTAAGTGATGCGACGACCTTGTAACGACCTCCTGACTTTAGTGATGCGACAACCTCTTGACAACAGCGATGCGACTACCTCGTGGCTTTAAGTGATGCGACAACCTCTTGACTTTAGTGATGCGACAACCCTGACTTTAGCGATGCGACAACCTCTTGACTTTATTGATCCGACGACCTCTTGACTTAGAGATGCGACGAACCTCCTGACTTTAGTGATGCGACGACCTCGTGACTTAAGTGATGCGACAACCTCTTGACTTTAGTGATGCGACAACCTCTTGACTTTAGCGATGCGACAACCTCTTGACTTTATTGATCCGACGACCTCTTGACTTTAGAGATGCGACGACCTATTGACAACAGTGATGCGACAACCTCTTGACAACAGTGATGCGACGACCTCTTGACTTTAGAGATGCGACGACCTCCTGACAACAGTGATGCGACAACCTCTTGACTTTAGTGATGCGAAGTCCTCGTGACTTTAGTGATGCGACGACCTTGTGGCTTTAGTGATGCGACGACCTTGTGGCTTTAGTGATGCGACGATGTAGCGGGGTTCTACTTCATACCTCCACAAACACAGGCATAGTCGGAGAAGTAGTGACGTTATTTTATTTTGCCGGTCTCCCAAAGTGAAAAACAACTATTTACAACAAAAAATGAAAATAGTGGAAAAAGACTGGAAACATAAATAGTTTACCCTGTAACAAGTATTCACAACAAATGGAGTTCCTCATTAACTCTGACATATCATAACGCTTAAACCAACTCTCACTGGGCTTTACAGGTGCTACCTGCTCTGTAGCTTCCCCAGACTGAACCCCGTCCCAGGCCAAACCAGCCCCTTTTAACTGTATAGCCCCTCCCACTGGGCTTAACTTTCTCATACCACCAATAGTTTCATCTCGCAAGCGCGCGAGAATTCACTACTTAACCGGGAGAAATGGTGCGCCCCGTCTTGCCAGCCACTCTTGCCGGAAGAGGAGACGGTGGTGCATATGCCTCCCACACTTGAAGAAATGTCCGTCTAAAATCAGGTTTGTGTAAATGTATGCTTAAATGCAACGAGAACGGCCAAGTGTGCACCCATGGTCGCGCTACTAACACAGAGGAGAAAACTGTTATAATAGTGAGGTTTGTCAACCAAGCATGCAAGAACGGAAGGGAACAGGGAATGTGTGTGAATGTGAACGTGTATGTGTATGTGTGTGTGTATGCGCTGCAGCATGTGACAGAGCCGGTCAGTGACAGAGCCGCTCCGTCACATTATCCCCCTCCTCCCCTAGGTTGGCGATGTGCGGCAACCTGGAAAGGTAATCTGCCACAACATTGGTCTTGCCCGATCGGTGTCGGATGGTGAACTTGAAAGGCTGTAGTGAGAGGTACCATCGGGTAAGGCGGCTGTTGTGGTCCTTCATGGAGTTGATCCAGGTGAGAGCTCTGTGGTCAGTTTCCAGATCAAACTCCCGCCCAAGCAAGTAGTACTGCAGGCTTTCCAGTGCCCACTTTATGGCCAGGCCCTCTTGTTCCACCGTAGAATACCTGGTCTCGCGTGGCTGCAGCTTGCGGCTTAGGTACAGGATTGGATGTTCCTCTCCAGGGTCCCCTTGGGCCAGGACTGCTCCAAGGCCGACTGTGGAGGCGTCCACCTGTACCAGAAATGGTTGGTTGAAGTCCGGACTCTTTAGGACAGGGGAAGAACACAGGTAGGCTTTTAAGGTGCAGAAGGCTGCTTCACAGTCGTCTGACCAGGTTACTGGGTTCCTCTGTTCCTTACAGGTCAGGGCTGTTAGTGGGGCTGCAATGGTTGCAAACTGGGGCACAAACCGTCTGTACCAGCCAGCCAATCCCAGGAAGGACCTTACCTCCTTCTTGGTGCGAGGTCGAGGGCAGTTTTGGATAGCTTCCACCTTATCCACTTGCGGCCGCACCTCTCCTCTTCCGAGTTGGTATCCCAGGTACCGTGTCTCCTGCCGTGCCCACTCACACTTGGAAGGGTTGAGTGTCAACCCAGCCTTCTGAATCCTTCCCAGGACCAGTGATAGGTGCTGGGTATGCTCCGCCCATGTGTTGCTGAAGATCACCACATCATCCAGATAAGCTGCGCTGCAGTTGTCACAACCCTGGAGGACTCTGTTCATCAGTCTCTGGAAGGTGGCTGGGGCTCCATGCAGTCCAAATGGCATCACTGTAAACTGGAAAAGTCCAGCTGGTGTTCTGAACGCTGTGTATGGCCGGCACGACTCCTCCAGCGGCACCTGCCAGTATCCCTTACACAGATCGAGGGTGGTGATGTACTTGGCAGCTCCGATCTTCTCCAGCAAATCATCAATTCTTGGCATGGGGTAGGCGTCAAACTCCGAGATGGCATTGAGCTTCCTGAAATCAATACATATCCGGAGAGACCCATCCTTTTTGAAGACAATGACCACTGGACTGCACCACTCTGAGTTGGAATGCTCAATCACCCCAAGCCTCAACATCTCCGCCACCTCTTTCTCCAGTTCACAAGTATTCACAACAAATGGAGTTCCTCATTAACTCTGACATATCATAACGCTTAAACCAACTCTCACTGGGCTTTACAGGTGCTACCTGCTCTGTAGCTTCCCCAGACTGAACCCCGTCCCAGGCCAAACCAGCCCCTTTTAACTGTATAGCCCCTCCCACTGGGCTTAACTTTCTCATACCACCAATAGTTTCATCTCGCAAGCGCGCGAGAATTCACTACTTAACCGGGAGAAATGGTGCGCCCCGTCTTGCCAGCCACTCTTGCCGGAAGAGGAGACGGTGGTGCATATGCCTCCCACACTTGAAGAAATGTCCGTCTAAAATCAGGTTTGTGTAAATGTATGCTTAAATGCAACGAGAACGGCCAAGTGTGCACCCATGGTCGCGCTACTAACACAGAGGAGAAAACAGTTATAATAGTGAGGTTTGTCAACCAAGCATGCAAGAACGGAAGGGAACAGGGAATGTGTGTGAATGTGAACGTGTATGTGTATGTGTGTGTGTATGCGCTGCAGCATGTGACAGAGCCGGTCAGTGACAGAGCCGCTCCGTCACAGACGACCTCCTGACTTTAGAAATGCAACGACCTTGTAACAATCTCGTGACTTTAGTGATGCGACGACCTCCTGACAACAGCGATGCGACGACCTCCTGACAACAGTGATGCGACAACCTGTTGACATTAGTGATGCGACGACCTCCTGACAACAGTGATGCGACAACCTCTTGACTTTATTGATCCGACGACCTCCTGACTTTAGAAATGCGACGACCTTGTAACGACCTCCTGACTTTAGAGATATGACGACCTTGTAACAATCTCGTGACTTTAGTGATGCGACGACCTCCTGACAACAGCGATGCGACAACCTGTTGACATTAGTGATGCGACGACCTCCTGACAACAGTGATGCGACGACCTGTTGACATTAGTGATGCGACGACCTCCTGACAACAGTGATGCGACGACCTGTTGACATTAGTGATGCGACGACCTCCTGACAACAGCGATGCGACGACCTGTTGACATTAGTGATGCGACGACCTGTTGACATTAGTGATGCGACGACCTCCTGACAACAGTGATGCGACAACCTGTTGACATTAGTGATGCGACGACCTCCTGACAACAGCGATGCGACGACCTCCTGACAACAGTGATGCGACAACCTGTTGACATTAGTGATGCGACGACCTCCTGACAACAGTGATGCGACAACCTCTTGACTTTATTGATCCGACGACCTCCTGACTTTAGAAATGCAACGACCTTGTAACAATCTCGTGACTTTAGTGATGCGTCGACCTCCTGACAACAGCGATGCGACGACCTCCTGACAACAGTGATGCGACAACCTGTTGACATTAGTGATGCGACGACCTCCTGACAACAGCGATGCGACGACCTCCTGACAACAGTGATGCGACAACCTCTTGACTTTATTGATCCGACGACCTCCTGACTTTAGAAATGCGACGACCTTGTAACGACCTCCTGACTTTAGAGATATGACGACCTTGTAACAATCTCGTGACTTAAGTGATGCGACGACCTCTTGACTACAGTGATGCGACAAGCTCGTGACTTTAGAGATGCGACGACCTCTTGACAACAGTGATGCAACAACCTCTTGACATTAGAGATGCGACGACCTTGTGACTTTAGTGATGCGACAACCTCGTGACTTTAGAGATGTGACGACTTGGTGGCTTTAGAGATGCGACAACCTCGTGACTTTAGTGATGCGACAACCTCCTGACTTTAGAGATGTGACGACTTGGTGGCTCTAGAGATGCGACGACCTCAGGACTTTAGTGATGCGACGACCTCGTGACTTTAGAGATGCGACAACCTCCTGACTTTAGAGATGTGACAACCTCCTGACTTTAGAGATGCGACAACCTCCTGACTTTAGAAATGTGAGGACCTGGTGGTTTTAGAGATGCGACAACCTCCTGACTTTAGAGATGTGACAACCTCCTGACTTTAGAGATGCGACAACCTCCTGACTTTATAAATGTGAGGACCTCGTGACTTTAGTGATGCGACGACCTTGTGGCTTTAGTGATGCGACAACCTTGTGGTTTTAGTGATGCGACAACCTCCTGACTTTAGAAATGCAACGACCTTGTAACAATCTCGTGACTTTAGTGATGCGACGACCTCCTGACAACAGCGATGCGACGACCTCCTGACAACAGTGATGCGACAACCTGTTGACATTAGTGATGCGACGACCTCCTGACAACAGTGATGCGACAACCTCTTGACTTTATTGATCCGACGACCTCCTGACTTTAGAAATGCGACGACCTTGTAACGACCTCCTGACTTTAGAGATATGACGACCTTGTAACAATCTCGTGACTTAAGTGATGCGACGACCTCTTGACTAGTGATGCGACAACCTCTTGACTTTATTGATCCGACGACCTCCTGACTTTAGAAATGCGACGACCTTGTAACGACCTCCTGACTTTAGAGATATGACGACCTTGTAACAATCTCGTGACTTTAGAGATGCGACAACCTCCTGACTTTATAAATGTGAGGACCTCGTGACTTTAGTGATGCGACAAGCTCGTGACTTTAGAGATCCGACGACCTCTTGACTTTATTGATCCGACGACCTCTTGACTTTATTGATCCGACGACCTCTTGACTTAAGTGATGCGACGACCTCTTGACATTAGAGATGCGACGACCTTGTGACTTTAGAGATGTGACGACTTGGTGACTTTAGTGATGCGACAACCTCGTGACTTTAGAGATGTGACGACTTGGTGGCTTTAGAGATGCGACAACCTCGTGACTTTAGTGATGCGACAACCTCCTGACTTTAGAGATGCGACGACCTCGTGACTTTAGTGATGCGACAACCTCCTGACTTTAGAGATGTGACGACTTGGTGGCTCTAGAGATGCGACGACCTCAGGACTTTAGTGATGCGACGACCTCGTGACTTTAGAGATGCGACAACCTCCTGACTTTAGAGATGTGACAACCTCCTGACTTTAGAGATGCGACAACCTCCTGACTTTAGAAATGTGAGGACCTGGTGGTTTTAGAGATGCGACAACCTGGTGGTTTTAGAGATGCGACGACCTCGTGACTTTAGTGATGCGACGACCTCGTGACTTTAGAGATGCGACAACCTCGTGACTTTAGAGATGTGACGACTTGGTGACTTTAGAGATGCGACAACCTCGTGGCTTTAGTGATGCGACAACCTCCTGACTTTAGAGATGTGACGACTTGGTGGCTTTAGAGATGCGACAACCTCGTGACTTTAGTGATGCGACAACCTCCTGACTTTAGAAATGTGAGGACCTCGTGACTTAAGTGATGCGACAACCTCCTGACTTTAGTGATGCAACAACTTCCTGACTTTAGAGATGTGACGACCTCGTGACTTATGAGATGCGACGACCTTGTAACGACCTCGTGACTTTAGTGATGCGACGACCTCCTGACTTTAGTGATGCGACGACCTCCTGACTTTAGTGATGCGACGACCTCCTGACTTTAGTGATGCGACGACCTTGTGACTTAAGTGATGCGACGACCTTGTAACGACCTCGTGACTTTAGTGATGCGACGACCTCCTGACTTTAGTGATGCGACGACCTCCTGACTTTAGTGATGCGACGACCTCCTGACTTTAGTGATGCGACAACATCTTGACAACAGTGATGCGACGGTGTCGTGACTTTAGTGATGCGATGACCTTGTGACTTAAGTGATGCGACGACCTTGTAACGACCTCGTGACTTTAGTGATGCGACGACCTCCTGACTTTAGTGATGCGACGACCTCCTGACTTTAGTGATGCGACGACCTCCTGACTTTAGTGATGCGACAACATCTTGACAACAGTGATGCGACGGTGTCGTGACTTTAGTGATGCGACGACCTTGTGACTTAAGTGATGCGACGACCTTGTAACGACCTCGTGACTTTAGAGATGCGACGACCTCCTGACTTTAGTGATGCGACGACCTCCTGACTTTAGTGATGCGACGACCTCCTGACTTTAGTGATGCGACAACATCTTGACAACAGTGATGCGACGGTGTCGTGACTTTAGTGATGCGATGACCTTGTGACTATAGTGATGCGACGACCTCCTGACTTTAGAAATTTGACGACCTGGTGACTTTAGTGATGCAACAACCTCCTGATTTTAGTGATGCGACGGTGTCGTGACTTTAGTGATGCAACAACCTCCTGACTTTAGTGATGCGATGACCTTGTGACTATAGTGATGCGACGGTGTCGTGACTTTAGTGATGCAACAACCTCCTGACTTTAGTGATGCGATGACCTTGTGACTATAGTGATGCGACGGTGTCGTGACTTTAGAAATTTGACGACCTGGTGACTTTAGTGATGCAACAACCTCCTGATTTTAGTGATGCGACGACCTCGTGACTTTAGAAATTTGACGACCTGGTGACTTTAGTGATGCAACAACCTCCTGATTTTAGTGATGCGACGACCTCCTGACTTTAGAAATTTGACGACCTGGTGACTTTAGTGATGCAACAACCTCCTGATTTTAGTGATGCGACGGTGTCGTGACTTTAGTGATGCGATGACCTTGTGACTATAGTGATGCGATGACCTTGTGACTATAGTGATGCGACGACCTCCTGACTTTAGAAATTTGACGACCTGGTGACTTTAGTGATGCAACAACCTCCTGACTTTAGAGATGCGACGACCTTGTAACTTTAGTGATGTGACAACCTCGTGACTTTAGAAATGCGACGACCTCGTGACTTTAGAAATGCGACGACCTTGTGACTTTAGTGATGCGATGACCTTGTGACTATAGTGATGCGACGACCTCCTGACTTTAGAAATTTGACGACCTGGTGACTTTAGTGATGCAACAACCTCCTGATTTTAGTGATGCGACGACCTCGTGACTTTAGTGATGCAACAACCTCCTGATTTTAGTGATGCGACGGTGTCGTGACTTTAGTGATGCGATGACCTTGTGACTATAGTGATGCGATGACCTTGTGACTATAGTGATGCGACGACCTCCTGACTTTAGAAATTTGACGACCTGGTGACTTTAGTGATGCAACAACCTCCTGACTTTAGAGATGCGACGACCTTGTAACTTTAGTGATGTGACAACCTCGTGACTTTAGAAATGCGACGACCTCGTGACTTTAGAAATGCGACGACCTTGTGACTTTAGTGATGCGATGACCTTGTGACTATAGTGATGCGACGACCTCCTGACTTTAGAAATTTGACGACCTGGTGACTTTAGTGATGCAACAACCTCCTGATTTTAGTGATGCGACGACCTCGTGACTTTAGTGATGCAACAACCTCCTGATTTTAGTGATGCGACGGTGTCGTGACTTTAGTGATGCGATGACCTTGTGACTATAGTGATGCGATGACCTTGTGACTATAGTGATGCGACGACCTCCTGACTTTAGAAATTTGACGACCTGGTGACTTTAGTGATGCAACAACCTCCTGATTTTAGTGATGCGACGACCTCCTGACTTTAGAAATTTGACGACCTCGTGACTTTAGTGATGCAACAACCTCCTGATTTTAGTGATGCGACGGTGTCGTGACTATAGTGATGCGACGACCTCCTGACTTTAGAAATTTGACGACCTGGTGACTTTAGTGATGCAACAACCTCCTGACTTTAGAAATGCGACGACCTCGTGACTTTAGTGATGCGACGACCTTGTGACTTTAGTGATGCGACAACCTCGGGACTTTGTTGATGTGATGACATCACTGAATTCTAATGAACCTCGTCTTCTTGTCTTCCTTCTGTAGGAGAACTTCCTCCTCTGTGATGCAGCGTTGGAGGAGGAGGCTTTCCTGAGCTCCTCAGTGGAGGATCAGTGCGAGAGTCGCCTCCAAGCAGATGCTGGACCTTCATTGTCTAAGAGGAAGATAGTTGAAAGGTCGGAGGACGAGGAGCTGACCGCCTCAAAGAGAGGCTGTCCTTCCCCTTTCTCCCACATTGTGGACCTCACTGGGAAGGAGAGCAGACGGCAGCAGGAGGAGGAAGACCGGAGGCTGGCTGTGCTGCTGCAGAAAGAGCTGGACCAGGAGGAGAGGCAGAGAGCCAGTGACCGACGCAAAGGGTCCTCAGACCCCTATCTGCTTCGGCAGAACAGGGGCAGCACCGAGACCCAAAACATGGGCCCCGCCAAAAGCCGCAGCAGCAAGACATCTAGCAGGGGGACTGCCGAGACCCGCATCAACAAGACCTCTAGCAGGGGCAGCGCCGAGACCCCCGGCACAAAGACCTCCTCCTCTAGGCGCAGTAAGCAGGCCACACTGACAGAGATGTTCAGCCTGAGCAGCTAAAGAGGGGTCCAGGGATACCTCCTCCCTTGGAGCTAAAACATTTTGTTTTGAAGTTTCTACTTTTTGAAAACCAGTTTTAAATATGTTTTTTGGCATGTGTGTCACTGCGGTACTGAGACTCATCAGGGGAGTAGACCTGGTTTCTCTGAAACCTGCAGATCTGCTGTCTTTCTCTGTTTATATATAAGTGAGAATCTGTGCAGATTCAACACCTGAACTCTGAAACCTGTATGGACTTTTGAAATGTTCTCTGACATGTACTAACACTAATGTAGAGCATGTAGACTGATGAACGAATAAATCATGTTGAGCTGCAGATCTGGTCTCAGGTGTGGTTCTCATCAACCGCTGAATTAATAATAAATGATATGTTGGAAGTTTACTCCGGAGGGGAATACCTGTTATGTAACGAGAGGAGGTAAAAACCCTGTTAACAGTGTGGACCATTTCTTTAAATAAAATCACCCCACTCATTTTCACTGGCACACTGTAAAGCACCTCCGCACTCCTCTCCTGCCACACCCTCACTTAGGTAGCCCACACCTCACTACCGAGACCAGTATCCTCTGGGATCGTTAGAAACAGCAGTCAAATTAACCTGGTTCTCCAGGTGTTGGTGAAGGTAAGACCCAAGTGGATGTATAGTAGTGCTGAAGGAGGGGAAATGTGCTGAGTCATGTTATTATTCAGGAAGGTGGTCGTCTGGGTCAGAAACACTTTAATTTGAATGGTCTGCACTTTCTGTCAGTTCTTTAGTTTGTCCACCAGGAAGTCTGTGGTTTGCCTCCCGGTCACATGACCTCTTCTGCAGTGAGTCAGTGAGTCATGGTGTGTGTGTTATTGAGTCATGTGTCTTTATTTAAAGAGGGACTTATATTTAGTCATGCAGAGCAGGAAGTCTTTATCTGATGATTATATAGAAGTATTTAACAACCGGCCTCATCAGTGTAATGTGAATATAATATATATCTGACCTTTAACTCAATATTTTTAAATCATGTTTTTGATGCTTCACAGATGATTTGCTTACCCTTCATAAATACTTCTGACCCTCAACAGGAGTTGCGCACACACACACACACACTCACACTCAATTTCTGGTTCTAACCGGCGACCCTTCAGTTCATGAGCCGAGTCTCTACAGACTGAGCTGCTGCCCCCACTGTTAGATAAGGTGTGTGTGTATAAAGCTTTTGAATCTGAGTCTTGTGAAACCATAATGTACTCTGTACTTCTGTGTATTTCAGTGATTCTTGAGAAGTGGGACAAAACATGTCCGTGACATAAATCACAGTTTTTTTGGCTAAAATATTCAATAAATATACTTAAAAATGAACCCAAACACTAAACAAGACAAGGGTAGCACAACAAATTATGTTTTGAAGTTGTCTAACATTTTGTTTTCATTTGAAATGATATGTGTGACCAGTGCCTAGAAAAACCCATGTCCGGAAGCAGGTCTCCACACTTTAATTCTTTAAAAAGTCCAAGTTATATAGAATTGAACTTAATATTATGTGCAAATAAAGTAGTATTTATTTCACTAACATTAAAGAAAATGAAATTTAAAATGTTTTAATGTACTTTCTGGTCAATTGAAAATGTGTCCGAAGTTTTCGTCAACACCGTCAGACGTTTTTAAATTGGGGGGAAAATCAGGAATAATTTAGGGCAGCTATAAGACAAAGGATCCCTTTCCCTCCTTCTTGGTCTTGCTGGCGCCACAAGAAAACTTGAGCTCTGGTAAGTTTTTTAAAATACTTTATATTTCATATCTTTTTACTAATGCGCACGTCACAACCATAGAGTATCAACTCCAAAGAGTCTAAAAGTCAAACATCTGTTTAAAAGTTTCTGCAATATAGCTTTGATTTATATAGATTGGAAGGACCATAACCAACATGTGAAAAACAAAATGGCTCCTGTGAGAATCATGCGTGATATAAGAAGAAATGTGTTATTTTGTCAACACCATCAGACGTCAACACCGTCAGAATTTGTGTCTGACGGTGTTGACACTTTCTCTGATGGTGATGACAAAAGCCATTTTAGTGTCCAATTTAAGCATTTCAATGTAATTTATACCAATACCCTATGCATGTTTACCATTATTGCAGTTTCATGTATCCCATTCAAACTAGTTGTGATGTACCGTAGCCTACTGTTACCGCCAACCTGATATTATGAAGTGTTCCATGCTTATCCATAACAAAGAACTGACTGTAGAATGGTATGCATTTCAGACTAGAATGGCTAGACAGAAGTTGTCAGTGGAGGAGTGAAGGAAAAGGAACAGAGATTACCAAAAGAGAAGGAGAGAAAAACTTAATAGCCAGCCTGAGTTGAAGGAGGAGTTCCTGACAAAGGAGAGGGAAAGATGGAGTAACAGGGTGAAGGAGGGCAAAATTCAAAAGATCGATGATTTGGATGAGAGAAAAAAGAGGCGTAGGAGAAAGTTTTGGAGACAGGCACAGATACAATCAAGGAAGCAAAGGAAAAGAGCAGAGGAAATCCAGCAAGTTTTAGGTTCTCCGCCACAGAGTCCCTTAGACAACAGCGCTGAGGAGCAAAGGAGCAACAGACAACTGCATGCTGGCTTGAGGGAGAGAGCTAAAACTAGAAAAAGACATTCCAGAGAGACTGCAGCATTGACAGACAAACTTGAGAAGTTGGCAAAAAAAGCTGACAAGCTAAGAAAGCGTCTTAAACGCAGAGAGCACACTCATAAGAATACACATGACTCGCCTCGGACACAGACCGAGAAGATGCTTGAAGGGAGTAGAATCAGAAATCCTTCAATTAAAAAGTCATTGCTCTTCCTGTCATAGCTCACAGTTTGCCGGGATTACCAGATTGTTGGACTTTTAGTTTGTTCGCGCCTTACTGCTACTCACTCTCGTAGTGAGGTTCCAAGTTTCTTCCTGCGCAACAGTGCATTTGAGTTTAGTCAGTAGTTCTTAGTTTAGCCCCGTATCTTTTGTGCTTTCCTGTTTACAACATTTCTCCTGTGTTTTGAATCCTGAGTCCCATTTGTGAACATCTCCTGTGTTTTGAATTCTGAGTTGCCTGTTTTTGCTCGTGTTTCCTCTGTTAACCCTGTACTGCCAGTACTATTAAAACTCCCATCAGTTATCTTTGTGTCGTCTGCCAATTCGTGACAACATGTTAATCATCTCTTACCTGATTAGTAAACTGTTCCTGAATACATTGTCCCTTTCTTAGCCGTTATTCAAGAAAATGATTCTAAATATCAAGTGTCTTCGAGAAAGTTCAGAAAGACATTTTGGATGAGATTTTTCCAGTTGGTGATGATTTTATCGTTCCTGCATTTTTAATTTCTCAACTCCATCAGTGCCCTGTCAACTCCATCAGTGCCCTGTCAACTCCATCAGTGCCCTGTCAACTCCGTTTGTGCGTTGTCAACTCCATCAGTGCCCTGTCAACTCCATCAGTGCCCTGTCAACTCCGTTTGTGCGTTGTCAACTCCATCAGTGCCCTGTCAACTCCATCAGTGCCCTGTCAACTCCGTTTGTGCGTTGTCAACTCCGTTTGTGCGTTGTCAACTCCGTTTGTGCGTTGTCAACTCCGTTTGTGCGTTGTCAACTCCGTCAGATCACTTTTTTTTTACTATTTCTTTAAAAAGGGCATGTGTTTTATTCCTTGAAGGATATATGTTCAGAGACTAACACATGTCCAACGTTCATGTGTATTTCTTATGCTTAAAAATGTCGCTGTTAAGTCTGGAGGTTAAAGGCAAATGTATCTGATATGTACAATTTCAATTATAGTAATTAATCATTGACTTCTCTGGCTTTAAAACTGGTATTTCATTGATTTCAAAATATGTGTGCATAATTAGGGGAACTGGGAAACCTGATGAGTGAAAATCAGTGTGATAACATAATTTTAAAGAATTTATCAAAGTATTTTTGTGTTTCTGACGGTGTTGACAAAAACTAGTGCTGATCCAGCAGAATTGCAATTTATATTAAAAATATACAACTGGGAGGTTGAACCAAAGCATGTTTGGATAGACAATAAATAATTGAACAAAATGTATTCATTTAGCAAATTATCAAAATGTTCTTTTTGAAAATGAAAACCTGTTTTGTCCCTTGTCTCAAGAATCACTGATTTGTATTCAACAGATATATATATACTTCACTTTAGGGTGATTATAGTTTAAGGTGTACTGAGGACAGACTGGATGTCCATGCTGCTGAAACATCGGCCAGATGGATCTTATTAATATCTCATTATCGATGCTGCTTCACGTATACATATACAGTGGGGCAAAAAAGTATTTAGTCAGCCACCAATTGTGCAAGTTCTCCCATTTCAAAAGATGAGAGAGGCCTGTAATTTTTATCATAGGTATACCTCAACTATGAGAGACAGAATGGGGGAAACAATCCAGGAAATCACATTGTAGGATTTTAATGAATTCATTGTAAATTCCTCGGTAAAATAAGTATTGGGTCACCTACAAACAAGCAAGATGTCTGGCTCTCACAGACCTGTAACTTCTTCTTTAAGAGGCTCCTCTGTCCTCCACTCGTTACCTGTATTAATGGCACCTTTTTGAACTGGTTATCAGTATAAAAGACACCTGTCCACAACCTCAAACAGTCATACTCCAAACTCCACTACGGCCAAGACCAAAGAGCTGTCAAAGGAGACCAGAGACAACATTGTAGACCTGCACCAGGCTGGGAAAACTGAATGCTGCAATAGGTAAGCAGCTTAGTGTGAAGAAATCAACTGTGGGAGCAATTATTAGAAAATGGAAGACATACAAGACCACTGCTAATCTCCCTCGATCTGGGGCTCCACGCAAGATCTCACCCCGTGGGGTCAAAATGATCACAAGAACGGTGAGCAAAAATCCCAGAACCACACGGGGGGACCTAGTGAATGACCTGCAGAGAGCTGGGACCAAAGTAACAGAGGCTACCATCAGTAACACACTACGCCGCCAGGGACTTACATCCTGCAGTTCCAGACGTGTCCCCCTGCTTAAGCCAGTACATGTCCAGGCCCGTCTGAAGTTTGCTAGAGGGCATTTGGATGATCCAGAAGAGGACTGGGAGAATGTCATATGGTCAGATGAAACCAAAATAGAACTTTTTGGTAAAAACTCAACTCGGTCGTGTTTGGAGGAGAAAGAATGCAGAGTTGCATCCAAAGAACACCATACCTACTGTGAAGCATGGGGGGGGAGACATCATGCTTTGGGGCTGTTTTTCTGCAAAGGGACCAGGACGACTGATCCGTGTAAAGGAAAGAATGAATGGGGCCATGTATCGTGAGATTTGAGTGAAAACCTCCTTCCATCAGCAAGGGCACTGAAGATGAAGCGTGGCTGGGTCTTTCAGCATGACAGTGATCCCAAACACACCGCCAGGGCAACGAAGGAGTGGCTTCGTAAGAAGCATTTCAAGGTCCTGGAGTGGCCTAGCCAGTCTCCAGATCTCAACCCCATAGAAAATCTTTGGAGGGAGCTGAAAGTCCTGTGTTGCCCAGCGACAGCCCCAAAACATCACTGCTTTAGAGGAGATCTGCATGGAGGAATGGGCCAAATACCAGCAACAGTGTGGAAACCTTGTGAAGACTTACAGAAAACCTTTGACCTCTGTCATTGCCAACAAAGGGTATATAACAAAGTATTGAGATGAACTTTTGTTATTGACCAAATACTTATTTTCCACAATCATTTGAAATGAATTCATTAAAATCCTACAATGTGATTTCTGGATTGTTTCCCCCATTCTGTCTCTCATAGTTGAGGTGTACCTATGATAAAAATGACAGGCCTCTCTCATCTTTTGAAATGGGAGAACTTGCACAATTGGTGGCTGACTAAATACTGTTTTGCCCCACTGTATCTAAAAATGTAAATATATATACACACATGTGAGTGTGGGTTCCTGTTTCCAGTCCTCACGTGTCTGCAGATATAAAGTCTGTTCCTCCTCAGAAACACACACACACACACACACACACACACACACACACACACACACTGTGACCTTGTTTACATAAATGTATTTTATCTTTATTATTTTTGAGTCTTTGTCCTGAGCGGTGGATATTCAGGGTGAGTTATTTTATTATTAATATTTAATATTCCTGCGTGTTTCATATCTAACATGTGTTTAACGTGTGTTTAATATCTAACATGTGTTTAACGTGTGTTTAATATCTAACATGTGTTTAACGTGTGTTTAATATCTAACATGTGTTTAACGTGTGTTTAATATCTAACATGTGTTTAACGTGTGTTTAATATCTAACATGTGTTTAACGTGTGTTTAATATCTAACATGTGTTTAACGTGTGTTTAATATCTAACATGTGTTTAACGTGTGTTTAATATCTAACATGTGTTTAACGTGTGTTTAATATCTAACATGTGTTAACGTGTGTTTAATATCTAACATGTGTTTAACGTGTGTTTAATATCTAACATGTGTTTAACGTGTGTTTAATATCTAACATGTGTTTAACGTGTGTTTAATATCTAACATGTGTTTAACGTGTGTTTAATATCTAACATGTGTTTAACGTGTGTTTAATATCTAACATGTGTTTAACGTGTGTTTAATATCTAACATGTGTTTAACGTGTGTTTAATATCTAACATGTGTTTAACATGTGTTTAATATCTAACATGTGTTTAACGTGTGTTTAATATCTAACATGTGTTTAACGTGTGTTTAATATCTAACATGTGTTTAACGTGTGTTTAATATCTAACATGTGTTTAACGTGTGTTTAATATCTAACATGTGTTTAACATGTGTTTAATATCTAACATGTGTTTAACATGTGTTTAATATCTAACATGTGTTTAACAGTGTGTTTAATATCTAACATGTGTTTAACGTGTGTTTAATATCTAACATGTGTTTAACGTGTGTTTAATATCTAACATGTGTTTAACGTGTGTTTAATATCTAACATGTGTTTAACGTGTGTTTAATATCTAACATGTGTTTAACGTGTGTTTAATATCTAACATGTGTTTAACGTGTGTTTAATATCTAACATGTGTTTAACATGTGTTTAATATCTAACATGTGTTTAACGTGTGTTTAATATCTAACATGTGTTTAACGTGTGTTTAATATCTAACATGTGTTTAACGTGTGTTTAATATCTAACATGTGTTTAACATGTGTTTAATATCTAACATGTGTTTAACGTGTGTTTAATATCTAACATGTGTTTAACGTGTGTTTAATATCTAACATGTGTTTAACGTGTGTTTAATATCTAACATGTGTTTAACACGTTTTTAACGTGTGTTTAATATCTAACATGTGTTTAACGTGTGTTTAATATCTAACATGTGTTTAACGTGTGTTTAATATCTAACATGTGTTTAACGTGTGTTTAATATCTAACATGTGTTTAACGTGTGTTTAATATCTAACATGTGTTTAACATGTGTTTAATATCTAACATGTGTTTAACGTGTGTTTAATATCTAACATGTGTTTAACGTGTGTTTAATATCTAACATGTGTTTAACGTGTGTTTAATATCTAACATGTGTTTAACATGTGTTTAATATCTAACATGTGTTTAACGTGTGTTTAATATCTAACATGTGTTTAACGTGTGTTTAATATCTAACATGTGTTTAACATGTGTTTAATATCTAACATGTGTTTAACGTGTGTTTAATATCTAACATGTGTTTAACGTGTGTTTAATATCTAACATGTGTTTAACGTGTGTTTAATATCTAACATGTGTTTAACATGTGTTTAATATCTAACATGTGTTTAACGTGTGTTTAATATCTAACATGTGTTTAACGTGTGTTTAATATCTAACATGTGTTAACATGTGTTAGGTGTTAATATCTAACATGTGTTTAACGTGTGTTTAATATCTAACATGTGTTTAACGTGTGTTTAATATCTAACATGTGTTTAACGTGTGTTTAATATCTAACATGTGTTTAACGTGTGTTTAATATCTAACATGTGTTTAACGTGTGTTTAATATCTAACATGTGTTTAACGTGTGTTTAATATCTAACATGTGTTTAACGTGTGTTTAATATCTAACATGTGTTTAACGTGTGTTTAATATCTAACATGTGTTTAACGTGTGTTTAATATCTAACATGTGTTTAACGTGTGTTTAATATCTAACATGTGTTTAACGTGTGTTAATATCTAACATGTGTTTAACGTGTGTTTAATATCTAACATGTGTTTAACGTGTGTTTAATATCTAACATGTGTTTAACGTGTGTTTAATATCTAACATGTGTTTAACATGTGTTTAATATCTAACATGTGTTTAACGTGTGTTTAATATCTAACATGTGTTTAACGTGTGTTTATATCTTAACATGTGTTTAACGTGTGTTTAATATCTAACATGTGTTTAACGTGTGTTTAATATCTAAAAGTTGTTTAACATTTTTAAATCTAACATGTGTTTATATCTAACATGTGTTAACATGTGTTTAATATCTAACATGTGTTTAACGTGTGGTTTAATATCTAACAATGTGTTTAACGTGTGTTTAATATCTAACATGTGTTTAACATGTGTTTAATATCTAACATGTGTTTAACGTGTGTTTAATATCTTACAAGTGTTTAACGTGTGTTTAATATTAACATGTGTTTAACGTGTGTTTATATCTACACGTGTTTAACGTGTGTTAATATCTAACATGTGTTTAACATGTGTTTAATATCTAACATGTGTTTAACGTGTGTATAATATCTAACATGTGTCTAACATGTGTTTAATATCTAACCTGTGTTTAACGTGTGTTTAATATCTACCCAGTGTATAACGTGTGTTTAATATCTAAACTGTGTTTAACATGTGTTTAATATTTAACCATGTGTTTAACCCTGTGGTTTTAATATCTAACTGTGGGGTTTTAACCCTGTTGTTCATATCTTAACATGTGTCTTAGTTAACAGTGTGTATTAATATCTAAACAGTTTTTTTAAGTGTTTTAATATCTAACATTGTTTTATGTTTCAATTCCAGCAATGTGTTAATATCTAACATGGTTTTAACGTGTGTTTAATATTTAACATGTGGTTTAACGTGTTTTTATATCTAACATGTGTTTAACTGTGTTTAAACTTGGGTGTTTAACAAATGTGTTTAACGTGTGTATAATCTAACCCTGTGTTTAACGTGTGTTTAATATCTAACATGTGGGGTTTTAAAGTGTTTTTATTAACTACCTAACATGGTTAACTGTTTAAATAATCTACTCTTGTTTTACGTGTGTTTAATTTTCTAATGTTTATAACCCCCGTGTTTAATATTAACGTGTTAAGTGTGTTTAATACAACATGTGTTTAATTGTGTTTAATATCTACATGTGTTTAACGTGGAATACACCTTTTTATGTTCTAACTGTTTTAAATTAAAAGGTGTTTAACTGTGTTTAATATCTACAGTGTTTAACGTGTGTTTTAAAATTAACTTGTTTAACTGTGTTTTAAAATCAACATGTGTTTTTAAACAAAAAAAGGGGTTTAAATCTAACATTGTTTAAATGTGTTTAAACGTGGTTTAATATCTAAATGTGTTTAAAAGTTGTTTAATATCAAAATGTGTTTAACTGTTTTATATCTAACATTGTTTTTCTGGTTTTTAAAAACAAGTGTTTAAGTGTGTTTATTCAAAAAGTTTTTTAAAGTGTGTTTTTCAACATTGGTTTTAAAAAAGTGTTTTTACTAACATGTGTTTCCTGTGTTTAAAAAATTTTAACATGTGTTTTTAAAGGGGTTTATTCTAACATGTGTTTTTAAAGTGTGTTTTTATCTAACATTGTTTAAGTGTGTTTAAAATTTTTTACATTGTTTTAAAATGTGTTTAATTCTAACTGTTTTTAAAGGGGTTTAAAATTAACAGTGTTTAACGTGTGTTTTTTTAAAAACTTAAAATGTGTTTAAACGTGTTTTTTATTAACTGTGTTTAAAGGGGTGTTTAATTCCTTTTTGTTTTTGTTTTATTCTAAACGGTTTAACGTGTGTTTAATTTTTACATGTTTTAACTGTTTTATATTTGTGTTTGGGGTTTTAATATTTTGTGGTTTAACTGGGGTTTAATAACTAAAATGTGTTTTAACCCGTGGTTTTATATCTAACTGTGTTTAACAGTGTTTTTAAAATTAACATGTGTTTAACTGTGTTTAAAAGGTTTTTAAAAGGGGTTTTAATTTTCTAACATGTGTTTAAAGGGTGTTTAAATGTGTTTAATATCTAAATGTTTTAACTGTGTTTAATCTAACATGTGTTTTCGGGGTTGTTTAATATCTAAAATGGTTAAAGTGTTTAATATCAACATGGGTTTTTTAAAGGTTTTTTTAATAACTTTTTAAACATTTTTTAAGGGGGTGTTTAATTCTAACGTGTGTTAACATGTGTTTTAATTTTCAACAGGGGTTTAACGGTGTTTAATACTCATGTGTTTTTCTGTGTTAATATCAACAGGTTTCAGGATGTTTATATCTAAAAAGTGTTTAAAGGGTTTTTTAAATCAAAAGTGTTTAACAGTGTTTAATACTAACATTGTTTAAGTGTTTTTAAGTGTTTTAATATCTCAGTGTTTAACTGTGTTAATATCTTTTTGTTTGGTTGGGGTTTGGGGGGGTGTTTTTTTTTGTGGGTTTTTTAACAATTTTTGGTGGTTTTCTCATGTTTTACCCTTTGGTTTATATTTTCATGGTAACATTTGTTTTTCTAAATTTTTTTCGGTTGGGAAAAACCCCCCAACAGGGTTTGGGGGTACTACTACATGTTGGGGTTTAACGTGGGGAAAAATATTTACCACCTTTTTAAGTTTTTTTCAAAGTGAACCTTATTTTTTTTTATCCCCAACATGGAACGTGGGGGAAAATCCTTACATTTTTTAATTTTTAATAAAATTTAAACCGTGTTTAAAAAAATTTTTAATAAAAAACTAAATTTTTTTTTTTGTTTAAAACGGGGTGTTTTTTAATTTTTACAAGGGTTTTACCGTGTGGTTTATTCTACAGTTTTAAACATGTGTTTTTTCCTAACAGGTTTAACCCCCCGTTTTTAAATTAACTGTGGTTTAAATTTTTAAAATTTTTTCTGTGTTTTTCTGAGTTTAAAAAATCTTACTGTGTTTTAAAAAAAAGGGGTTTTAAATTCCAA